>NW_009733606.1:0-52377 GCF_000703405.1 Apaloderma vittatum
AACCGCGGTCACCCCCACACCTCGAACCGGCGTCCCAGGGAGCTGCCCGGGGGACATGGTGCTGCCGGCCACAGCCACCGCTCGTTCGGCCGGGGACGCTTTCTGAGGCCAATATAAGAGGACAGTTGTCTCCCACGAGTTGTCTGTGCCTGCTCCACCTTGGCACAATCACGGAATCGTGTAGGCTGGGAGAGACCTTGAAGACCATCGAGTCCAACCACGAACCTCGCAGTGCCAGGCCCACCCTTAAACTGTCTCTCTAAGCACCACTCCTACACATCATCTTAGCACCTCCTGCAGGGACGGTGACGCCACCACTTCCCTGGGCAGCCACCAGCGGCCCCTCGGGTAGAGCCCGCTTGGCTCTTCCTGCTCCCCTGCTCCTCCAGCATGTCCCTGGGAACATCATCCAGGAGCCTTTGACAGAAGAATGAGTCGTATCAGCATCATCATTTTCCCTCTCAATCCCTACTGAATGTGTGTGTAAGTGGTTGCTCAGTTTCTATCGCTTACAGCAACATGAAAAAGCCAATATTCATTCTTCTGGGAGGGATTACTCTGTGATGATGGTGCTTTTGAGAAGGGAATAAAGGAGAAGAAATAAGGAGATAAGCATAGTAAAATCTGTAAAGTGGCTGAGTGAAGATTATGAAAAAGATCATGAAAGAGAGCTGAAGATCAGTGAAAAAAGAAGGGCAAAAAAATGGACAGAACTGTACTGCAGAAAGCAGTCTGACACCATTAATTTCCGATATTCCTGGCTGAAACCATTTCTTGTTTTTGTTTCTGTAAGCCTGAGAGTTTTTTGGCATTGATCCAGTACAAATAAAGCCAACAAGTGTCTATTGAATCCCCAGTCTGGGTTTGATGGTTTTTTCCTGTTTTCTTTGGGTGTTTTTCATCTCCTTTTCTATCATTGTTGAAAAGTGTTTCCTTCTAGTTTGCCAGTGCAGTTAGATTATCCCTGTATATTGTATTCTGGCTTAGTGGGAAAGTAAATTTTGGCAAGTTAACATGGGAATTTTGTTAAAACACTTGAAGTCATTAGGTCACCTCACCAAAATTCACAGGCTGTGTTACAATCTTACATATCAGTGTAGCCCTACATAATCCGGAGCAAATGATTGAAAAATTTTCATCAATTAATTTAGACAATGCATTAGAGATGCCTTCATATCCTTCAGATCGCCTTTCTGGTAGTATTTAAAACTAAAGCATATCCACAGAAATTTCACTCAGCTAGCTTTACAATGAAACTTGTTAGTTACAGCAGGAGTTATATGTTATATGAATCTGATCCTTTTAAGTTTACAATCCTCTGAAGAACAACAGTACTATTTGTCAGATATACATCTGGAAAACTTTGTTTTACGTTGTTAGATGACTGGCTTCTGAAACAATTCACAAAGTGCACCAGGTCAGTTCAAATTCATAATACGTATCTACTAAAAAAAATCTCCAAGAAATAGGCAGACAACTTCAAATATTTATTTGGGCAACATTTTCTTTAATAAAATTGCAATTTTAATTCTCCTCCTTTTGCTGTGCATCTCTGAGCAGTGCCAGACTCTTATCAATAACTGTCCATAAGGTAGCTGAAGACAGTCACCGCTGATTTCTGTGTCATGTAATAATATGAGTCAGTGTTCTTGCTGCTGAATATGGAAGGATTCTAAAAATATCTATACTTAACAGTCAAATGTGGGCATGCTTGATAATTCCTCAGATAGCAGGACTAGAAAGCTTTATTTACAGCTATCACAGACCAGAGGAAAAACTTCTAACTGCTATTATGAATTTATATTGTAAAGAGATTCTGACTTAATTAAAAATTATTATATATTCTGCCTTTTCTTTCTTTCTTTTCTCTAATTCTCACCTTCTTTCTCTGAATAACTTTTTGAGACTTGAATAATTTTTAAAATAAATAGTGAAGTGAAATTTGCATCAGAAGCACAAACAGTCATACAAAGAGAAACAAAGTGAAATTATTGAAATATTTACTGAATGGTAGGAAAATATAGTATGACCAGAACTGATGCCTCTAAATAGTAATAGTTTAGAATTGGATGAAATACAACCTTTTCTAATTATCTGCCTCCTGAACTATGGATGACATTTCTATTTATTTCCTTTGGAAGTTGGTGTGGACACGGGAAACGAACAGTGATGTAGAAACAATCTATTGTATTCTAAGAACAAAGTCAGAAATGCTCCTAATCACAAGAAGTGCCAGTTTAGCTTAGGTAACTGCATTTTCCCATAATCCTAGATTAATAAAGGGTGCAACCTTAATAAAGGTAGTGAGCCACAGCAGCCCATTAGAATTCAGCACAAGCCCACTGCTAAATTGTCACTATACTACTACACTGTGCTAGACTGAATAAAACACTACGGTTGTTCCACAAATGAAGCGTTTTTCAGCTTGTATTTATTGTTTATGAACAGGGTTTTCTGACAGTTTTGGAAAAGCCTCCGAAGTTTTTATAATGTCCTGGTTGTATATTCCTTCCTGGAATGTATAAACTGGCAAGGACACAAGCATCAGCAAAGGCGTATTGCTAAATGAATATCAATAGACATGGTCCTCTGCATATTATCACTGTACTTTGTGGATATAATTCATCCTTATAGTGAAATATTACCTCACAGCAAGCAATAGAGGGGCTGGAACACACACACTAATCAGGCTGTGGTGATTGCTCATACCGCCCTGAGCCTGATTGTTCCACAGCAGAGGCAACAAATCTTGTATCATCTCTTCAGCAATTCTGGTTTATGATTGTAATTATATGTACTAGGAACTAATGATAATAATATAAATAAAAGCAAGAAGTTTAAACAAATTTGTGCAGTGGGAGGTTTAATAACTCAGCTGAATGAAAAAAATGTTAACCTGTTAATACCACTGTGAGCTAAGAACAATATAATTTCTCTTAGTATTTTTCCCCACTTGTTTTCCCAAGAATCATCAATTAGCAAAATGTTTAAGTAATGTTACATGCACAGCAACTTGTTACACACAATTTATTTTCTCTGAAGTTTTATGGATTTACCTGTGTTAATCAGAGGTGATTATCATAACTTCAAGCTCCTTTACTATGCGGAGTTTGCTACTGATGGACTGTAGCCTATTTAGTGATAATGAGGGTTTAAACTTAAATTAGCCATAATGTGAGTCACACTCATGTTATCTTGTGGTGGGCTAACCTTGACTGGCTGCCAGAGACCCGTATGTTGCTCTCTCACTCCCCCTCCTCAGCACAACAAGAGGAAAAAATGAGATTAAAAAATCAGCGGATCAAGATAAGAACATGGAGATCACTCACCAGTTACTGTCACAGGCAAAACAGACTTGTCTTGGGGAAGATTACTTTATTTTATTGCCAATTAAAAACATAGTATAGGGTAGAAACAAAGACAAAACTAAAAACACTTCCCAAGATTAACTTCACTTTTTCACTCCTACTCCTCTGCCTTCTCTCCTCCTCCAGGTAATGCAGAGAAACAGAAAATGGAGGTTGAGGTCAGTTCATAGCACTTCATCTCTGCTGCTGCTTCATCCTCACACTCTTCTCACGCTTCAGTATGGGATCCCTCTCCCACGGGCTGTAGTTTTCCAAACTTCTCAAATGCGGGTCCTTTCTACAGAGTGCAGACTTTCAGGAACGTCTCTTCCAGTGTGAGTACGTCAAAGGCCACAAGCTCTTCCAGAAAGCATGTTCCTCTCCATGGGCCACAGTTCCCACTCAGGAGCTTTCTTCAGGGCACATCCACTGCAGAGTACTCCATGAGCTGCAAGGTATATATCTACTTCTCTGTGGTCCTCCATGGGCTGCAGGAAGACAACCTGCATCACCATAATCTTCCATCCATGGTCTGCAGGGAATTGTCTGCTCCAGTGCCTGGAGCATATTCTCCCTCTCCTTCTTTTCCAGCCATTGTGTCCATAAGATTCTTTCTTTCATATTGTCTCTAATTCATAGAATCATATCAGCTGGAAGAGATGTAGAAGATCATCAAGTCCTCTCTCTTCCAGCGGTTGCACACAGTTTTTTACTTTTTCTTAAACATGTTTTCACAGAGGTAACACCAGTGTCACTGATTGACTCCTCTTTGGACAGCAGTCAGTCCATCCCATAGCCAGCTGGAACTGTCTCTGCCCAATGCAGAGGCATCCCTTGGTCTCTTCTCACGGAAACCTCTTCTACAGCCTCCCCACGCTCATCAAAATCTTACCACATAAATCCAGTAGATATCCTTAAGAGGATTTTTTAAGGTTTGAGATACTAGTACATTAAAACGATGCGCAACGTGACCACATCAACCCAGTGTCTAATATACGGAGTCACAGTAAGCATGACAATTTGCATAAAACACAGAGCACATTGTTTTCTTTATTCTTTAGTGAAACACAGTGAGGATAAAATAGAGGAATGTCATTGATACCAGCATGTCTATGGAGCACAGAGATCCTTGAGCTATTCACTGAGCTGAAAAAAATCCATGTAGAAAAGTGAAGGACCATGTGGCTGCACCAGCTGGTGCTCACAAATATCTTATCTGCATTTATATGGCACCAGGTTGAAACAACCAAGTTTTGACAGCTTTTCTGGCTCATGCCAATCCAGTTTGGTGACAGTATCACAGCATGGTTAACAGGGTGAACAAAACCCAGGAGTGACTAAGAGTTGAGGATGCAGCTAGGCAAGTGTGACACATCTCATACCATCATACACTGCCTTTGAAAGGAAATACACAGTGGTTTCAGAATCATAGAAACATGAAATAATTTAGGTTGAAAAAGACCTTTAAGATCATTGAGTCCAACCACAAACCTAACACTTTCAAGTCAATCCCTAAACACTCTCCATAAGCACCACATCTACACATCTTTTAAATACCTCCAGGGATGGTGTCTCAACCACTTCCCAGGGCAGCTTGTTCCAATGCTTGACAACCCTTTCTGTTACATTTTTTTTCTTAATATCCAGTTTAAGCTTCTCTTGACATAACTTGAGGCCATTTTCTCTCATCCTGTCACTTGTTTATTGCTTGGGATGCTGCCATTTGAATAGCAGAATCGTAGAATGTGTTGGGTTGGAAGCTGCAATGTGCTGGACTTACTTGACAAGGTGAATTTCTTGCGTTGTGCTGTCTACTTTGGAAAGTTATTTGAATTGTGCAGTGTTTCCAGACACATTTTGGAATTACTAGATTTTATTGAATCAGATGAGAAAAAGTCAGCACTGTACTCTTCATGAATTCATTTGCTGAATACCAGATTCTGTGATCTTTCCATACTTCAGTTCTCTGAGTTTTCACATTCAGTAATACACTAGCCTGTATTACATTGCTCATGTTTCTTTGATAACTTTTTTTTCAGAGTAACAGCATGCTCTGACAGATACGTACACAGTGTCTACTATTTTTCTTGTTTGCATCAGGATATCAGATTTGTCTCCATGTACCTAAAACTATAATTTTAATGTAAGCATCCTGGTGCACAGCCATGTGGCAAGAAGGAAATTTAAAAGCAAGTTCTGTAACTAAATTCTGTAACCATGGACTCACAAAATCTCTCTACAGAGCTCTGTGTAGAATATATCAGAGATTTTATTTTATTTTATTTTATTTTGTAATGTTATGTCTAATTAAATGTTCCTCAGGCCTTTGACAGCATTAAAAACAGTGCTACTTCTGCCTTTCAATATAGATACTCTTGGAAATATAGAAGGTAAAGATCTCGAAAAGATCATCTGTAACAACATATAACTTTGTTCTGGACAATGGAGGTTCAGAAGGAAGATGTAAAAATAGATATATTAGTCACACATCATTTTTTCATCATGATACGGAATATTTCTATTTGTTTTAATAGTCAGATTTGTGGAGGATGAGAGTCTGCTTTAATGTAGCAGATGGGAGAACATCAGGGATGGGTTTAGAATACCTACTGCTTTTGTAAACATTTTGATTTGATCTAATTTAAGTCACATTCACGGAAAGCCCAAACCCCATCTTTTCTTCCCTTTTCTTTACATTAAATTACACTGTTTACAGATAAAACTATATGCTTCACAGGCTGTGAAAATACTGACAGAGAAAAACCATCACATTCTTTGCCAGCTGCTTGCCTATCTTTAAATGTATTTTAAATGGTATTATCTTCCCTTTGAAAAAAAAGACTGAGGAAAACTTGGGGCTCATTGTAGGAAAAACAACAATATTTTGTACTATTAAACTCATTCAAGTGAGAAGTTTCTTTCCAAGTACTACACTGAAAATATCTAAGCTTCAGAATTTCAGATTTTAGAATTTTTAGCCAAAACACCATACAGCTTACTGATGTCACTTCTACAAGCAGGTATGAGTTGAGTGCAGTTAACAGAGGTGGTCAATAGATGAAACAATTTGTGCAGTAATTCATGCAGAGAGGTAAAAAGATGGGGCCAGCAACCTTTCTCAGAGCAGTGTCCACATCCTCAGCTATGGTGGTTTCATGCCGTAAGACATGATCCCCAGTAGCCACTGAAATAACTGTTCCTGCGATATTGGAGGCCTTGACCCAGTTGTGCCTTCAGAAGGAGAATGCAGCTCTACAAATGTCAGGATGCAGGAAGCTGTGGGATCTCTCTCTGAGGCTGAGGAAGAGTCATCGCCCAGTCTGCAGGAGGTCTACAGCTGCTGAAATGTTTTGCTGCCAAGTGGAGGAGCTGCAGGTGGACATCAGCAGACTGTGTGTCATCAGAGAAAATGAGAAAGAGCTCCACCAGTTCTTCTCTGAGACCCTGCTGTTTCAAGAACCTAAATCACCAACTGTTGCAGAAGAGTCTGTGCCTCTCAGATTGGAAAATGGAAATTTTTTTCATGGCCAAGGCTAGAAGCTGATGACTTCAGACACCAGGAAGCAGGCTCTTGTTACAGTCTAAAATTTGCAATTATACAATAGATTTACTGCCTTCAGAGCAGGAAGTTTCTATCAGTGAAGCATCCAAGCTAGTTGGCCCTGAGCCACACAGCAGAACCAAGAGAAAATCGTTAAGTGACAGCAATGAATGACTCCCTGGGCACAACAGAGGTCCCCATCTGCTGGTCTGATCTGTCATTGAGGGTGATTTACAGCTGCCCATAACTCATTTTCAGGAGGATGTAGATATACTGCCAAGATTTTTCTAACACTCAGACCACTATCCCCTGGTGCAGTTTCATAGGGGCAGGTTACTTGATACTGTTGAGCATGACTACGTGGCTTTGGACAAGGTGACTGAGGACGTAAGGGACTAGGTAGCCTTCTCCTTGATCCTTTTAGTGAGGGGAAAGGGAGGCTTTTTGAGGATTTATGACTGCTTGGAGTAGACTGAGATATCATGTTCTGCATCTGGGAAAGAATAAACTTGTCCCAGTATAAGCTAGGGGTTAACCAGGTGGAAAGAAGCTTTTCCAAAAAGGAATCTAGAAGCCTGAGGGACTACACGCTGAACAATAAGACAACAATGCACCCTTGCAGCAAAGAAGGTCAATGTTGTTCTAGGAATGCATTGGGAAAAGTGTTGCTTCAGGTCAAGAGACATGGCCCTTCCTCTGTACTCGGCACTGGTGAAGCCACATCTGAAGTGCTGTGTCCAGTTCTGGGCTTCCCGTTACAGAAAAGTTAAGGAGTTATAGGAACGAGCACAGTGAAAGGTAGCAAAGATTATTAAAAAACTGAAGCATCTATTTTAAGGAGAAAGGCAGAGAGAGCTTTGACGGTTCAGCTTGGAGAAGAGCAGGCTTGGTGGTTTTATCAATGCATATAGATGTCTGATGGAAGAAAATGAAAAAAATAAAGAGGTGGACTTGTTGCCGTAAGGGAGGTAAAATAATTTTTACTGCCTTAAGAGCGGTAAATCAGTCTTTCAAAGAATATGGCTTCAGAGATGGGAAGAGACAATGAAGAAATTTTCCAGACAATTAATGGAAAAGATAATAACATAGTGTAAATATACTGTACAATTTGCAAGTTTATGTTTTGTTTCCATAGGTTCCGATGGTGTATCAATGTGTGGATATGAGTGTGAATCAAATTTCTCCCCATCATTTCAACTTAATTTTCCTGCCCTTACTGTCCCACAGTTCAGTATCAGTAAAATCACCCAACATATGATTCTTAAGTCAGTTTCAAACATGAAGGTCCTTCTTGTTTGACAGTCCATTGGGTCAATATAGCTGGTTTGATCTTGGTGTGATGGATACATGGAGCAACTCCTTCAAGTCTGATGGCTGTGTAGGTGATGAGTAGAATCTGGAAGGGTCGTTTCCACCTCTCCTTCAATGGTTGACCTGACCACATCTTCAGATACACCCAGTCTCTGGGCTGGTACTGGTGCACAGGTACATCCAGGGAGAGTGGTCCTGTGAAGAAAGGAGAGAAATTTTCCTAGAGAGATAACATATTCTTTCAAGTAATGCCTTTCTACAATCTCAGGGTTAACCCCTACTCTGTCACCTGATAAGTTTTGCCGTACATGATTTCATAGCAAGGCTGAAGGTAAAGCATCTGACCACTCGATATAAGCTTTATAACAGATTTTACTCATTTGTCTTTTCAAGCTTTGATTCATTCTTTCTACTTTCCCACTCAGTTGTGACCTCTATGGAGTACGAAGATCCCATTTTATTCCTAAAGCTTTAACTAAATTCTGAACAGCTTCTGCTATGAAATGTGGGCCCCTATCCGAAGACAGTCCTATAGGCACCCCAAACCTTGGTACTACTTCTTTAAGTGATACTTTTTCTACCTCTTTTACTTTATCGGTGAAATAAAGAAAAGCTGCTGAAAAAGTATCTACCATTACCAAGAGGTACCGATACCCATTTTGTCGCAGCAGTTCAGAAAAGTCTATTTACCAATAGTCTTCAGGACTCTTTCTTCTTTTTGTGACTCCTAGGAAAGATCTTTGGGGTATGTGTGTATTGTTCTTTAAACATAACTCACATTTCTTTACTACACTTTTGATTATTCCAGTCATTTGCACACTTAGCACTTACGTTTTCAATGATTCTGACATTGCTTCAATTCCCCATTGAGTCTCCTCGTGTTTTCTATTAGAAAATTTGTACATGATCTCTTGTGTGACTACCTGTGATGGGAAGGAGTCACCCACTATCCATCCGAATTTTTATCTGCCATTAGTATATTTGCCAAAGGCAAATTTTGAGTCTGTCCGTATGGTAACAATTTTGTCTTGTGACAGCTCCAGAGCCCTTAGTAAAGCTATGAGTTCTGCTTTCTTGTCCAATGTGTTAGGTGGCAGAGCTTTAGTGTCAATTACTCCATTACAGTTACCACTGCCTATCCTGCTTTTCACATTTCCTCTCACAGGAAGCTACTACCATCCACAAACAAGTCCCAGTCCACATCTTCTACAGGCACATCTTTCAGGTCAGTTCGTCTGTTCCGTAGAGTCACAGAATCACAGAATGTCAGGGGTTGGAAGGGACCTCAAAAGATCATCTAGTCCAACCCCCTGCCAGAGCAGGATCACCTACAGTAGGTCACACAGGAACGTGTCCAGGCGGGTTTTGAATGTCTCCAGAGAAGGAGACTCCACAAGCTCTCTGGGCAGCCTGTGCCAGTGCTCTGTCACCCTCACAGTAAAGAAGTTTTCCTTCACGTTCAGGTGGAACTTGCTATGTCCTAGTTTAAACCTGTTACTCCTTGTTCTATTGTCGTCTGCAAGCAATCATGAGCTCAGGGCCAGCAGTTAGGAAAGTTGCTGGATTCAGGATTGCAGTTACTCAGTTCTACATCATCCTGCTTCAAAAGAATAGCTTAACATTTCAGCATCCGGCTTGGTGGCAGCCACTGTCCTCCTTTTTGCTCTAGGCCAGCTGTAACTGCATGGGGTACAAATACAGTCAGTTTTTGTCCAAGTGTTAACTTCTGCACCTCCTGGATCAGTAACAGTGTTGCCACGACTGCTCAGGGACATGCTGTGTCCTCTTTGCTGACATTATCTAGTTGTTTTGAAAAGTAGCCTCTAATTTAATTGGGTACTGCTTTTACCTTACCAGTCTGATGTTTGCCTTCAGCTAGATGGTTACTGTTTCAGCCGCTCAGGATCTTTCTGGTGTTCCTGAGGCCCAAACCAAAAGCGTCATGGTGTTTTCAACTTTTTCTGGTACCTCCTGCGACATGGCTTCCGTTTGTAACATAAGAACTTGAGCATCCAGATTTTTATTCTCAGGAATATGAACTTGAATTTTACTTTTTCAAAAGTAATTTGTGCATTCAGTTTGCTCAATAAGTCTTGTTCTGTTAGAGACACGAGGCAGTCTGGTACACATAGAAATTGACAGGATAACACCCTTTTCCAGTTTCAAACTTCAAAGGCTGAAAAAAACCCAGCTGGCTGTCTCCTTGCCCTGTGGCACCAATATTCGATACTATTTGCTTACTAAAATTATCTCTTTACATGTGTTTAATACTGAATAAGTAGCTCCTGTATCTACTAGAAAATTTATTTTCTCATTCCCTAACCTTATTGTAACCTGGGGATCTGTTGGGGAGGGTTCCAATTCATCCCTCCAGTCTCTGTCAATCTGAACCAACCATCATTACATTAGCTGTCCACCCCAGCATTTTGTCAAATTCCAAAAAGCTGATTTGATTGCTGACATTCTCTTTTCCAGTGCCCCTTCTATTTGCAAAAGGCACAACAATCTTTTTCTAATGGCATTCCAGCCCTTGGCATTCCACCAGGATCTTGCCTGCCTCTACGAGCCTGATAACACTGTCCTCCGGCCCTGTTATTTTCCTTGGCTATAGCCGCTGCCAGCGACTTGTTATCTCTGAGTTTTTCTTTTCTCTGCCTTTCCTCCTTCACTCTCTCTGTTGTTATACACTTTCCAAGCATGCTTCAGTATTTTATTTGAGTTTATATTTTCCCCCTCTAACTTCTGTAATATCTTTTTCATTTGAATTAGACTATCTCACAAAAAGGTGGATAGCAAGACAGCATCTGCTTCATTTTTTGGATTCAAATCACTATATTTTCTTGCTGTTTCTATCAGTGTCTCAGGGAAAGAAGAGGATTCCTCATTCTTTCTCTGAACAACTTGATGCAATTTGGAACAATTCTTTACTTCTGGAATTGCATTCTGAACACCATGCAAAATCAGTCTCTGATATTTGGTTAATAGTAGTCTGTGAATATGACTGTTAGGATTCCAATTAGTATTATTAGCTGATAATTAGTGTTAGTATTATTAGTGATCCTCTAATCTCCCGGTGTGTCCTGCACATACACTCTCTCCACTTGCTCTCCAGCTTTAGCCAAAATGGCTCTTCTCTCTTCATAAGACGTTAGATTGCTTAAGATCACCTTCAAATCTCTCCAGTTGGAAACATGATGTTAAATTATGTTTTCCATGACTTTTGTTACTCGTTCCAAATCTTCCCTATACACTCCTGTCAGGCTTTCAAATCTGATACTGAAAACGACACCTTTACCCAAACAGGTCACTCACCTGGTCCTCCCTGGATTTATAGTGATTTATGAGTGTAAAGAAAAGATCCGTATGCAGCATTTTATCCCATTTTCCTTCCCGATAGCAAAACAACATCATTTGCAAGATTGTATTATAATTCAAAGTTCCATTTTTTTTTTGCCAGTTTTCCTTTTTCATCTAAGACACAAAGCAGTCACTTATGATTACAATATTCTGCTGATTTCTTTTGCATTTTGCTCCAATGTTTCGATATACACCTTAAAGGAGAGCACTTAACATTTTCCTTTGTCAGTTTTAAGACTATTGCCCATTATGTAAGTCTTATGAAGAGAGGCTTAGGGAGCTGGGGCTGTTCAACCTGGAGAAGAGGAGGCTGAGGGGAGACTTTTTCACTCTCTACAACCACATGAAAGGCAGCTGTAGTGAAACAAGTGTTGGCCTCTCTTCCTAGGGAAGATAGGACAAGAAGGAACAGCTTCAAGTTGCACCAGAGGAAGTTTAGATTGGGTATTAGGAAAAATTTCTTCACCAAAAGAGTGTTGAAGCATTGGAATGGGTTGCTGAGGGAGATGATGGAGTCACCGTCCCTGGATGTGTTTAAAAAAACAGCTGGATGTGGCACTTCAGGAAATGGTTTAGTGTTAGGGTGGTGTAGGGCTGTAGGTTGGACTTGATGATCTTAAAGGTCCTTTCCAACCTTTATGATTCTATGACTATTACAAGATCTAAGAGCTCAAACGCAAAGTAGAAAGTCACAAAGTAAAGAGGAAAAGCAAATAGAAAATCACAGATCACAAAGCAGCAGAAGTTTAGCAGTTATCACACGCACACAGAACCAGACCAAAATCAACTCAAAATCTGAACCCCAGGTGTCCCCGTAATAATGTGTGGATTAAAATTGAGTGCCCCAAAACCAATAGCTCTACATTTTTGAGTAACCAAAAAACCACAATACCTAATACCAATGTTATTAATATCCCAGCTAGCTGTCACGAGACTCACCTGACCAGGGAACTGGAGAATCTCCCGCAAAAGATTCCAGTGCACATTGGAGTCCTCACGATTTCTCTGGTCCACTGAGCCTCTGGAGAGAGCTGGTCCCATCTGGGTGACTAAATTCTGTTGCTGAAAGCTGCGACTGCAAAGAAATAACTATCTGAACCAAATGCTAGTTTAGAAAGCCGACATTGGTTTATTAGCAAAGTTGGTCAAGTTTGGATACTAGACAAAACTAGCACATTGCATCGAAAAACTCCAACATATTTGTTTTTTAACTTACTGGTATAAACTTGCCTAACTTGCCACTAATTCTACAATTACTGATTAGTGATAACGGTTACATTCATCATTGGATCAGTGTATTAAAATTAGCTTCGCCTCTTATGTAAATTAGCACATATGCTTCTTGCAGATGTGAGGGGAGTGAGTTTTTGGTGCTCTGACTTAAGGTGGTCGTCACCACTGCCACAGTTAATTTTAGCTCACTTTCAGCCTTCCATAAACAATTTCTGATGTTTTGGTATCCTCTAATATCCATAATGAGGGTTTTGACTAGAAAAGCCCTGCTTAGGTCTGGTTCCACATACCCCAAAGGACGAACAGCTTATTAAAACCATCTAAACAACAGTCTACTTTCTATCTCCAGGTGCTCACTACCTTCATATCTTTTCTACTAACCAGATGGAAAATTTGTCTGTCACCTCTTCCCATCCTTTAAACAATATTCTTTGAAAGATTGATTTGCTACTCTTAAGGCAGTAAAAATTATTCTGCCACTGTCACGGAAACATTTTCACCCTTTGGGACTTATGTGAATTGTTATTCACTTAAGTCTCACTTCCTTACTTCCTAGTCTATGTATCTAAAACAACAACAACAACATTTAACACAGCACTGCTTTAAAACAAACACACCTATCATTTCTAGTGTCACTAAAATAACTACTGTTATCAACGTCTTTATCCACAATGACACATCAGGGAACCAGGAAGTTAACCAATTCCGTATTTCCAAAAATCCTGAGGAAGTATCATCTTTCAGCATTTGATATAGCACATGGGTATGTTTCTAAATTTCCGCTGTGCAGATATCCTGTCAGATTGATCCACATATACACAGTAATTTGAATTTACCATGGTGCGGACCTGAGATGCTAATAGCATGTCCAGAGCCATTCTATTTTGTAGGCCAATTTTACTTATCAGCTATGTTTCCTCCTGTAAGGCAGTAATGGCATCAATGGTTTTGTTTTCAATATTCTCCATTTCAGCTGAGATATTTATGATTACCTTTTTTAATTTGCTAACTCCCAGCCATGGTAAAAAAGATCGTGATAAGGAGTGGAAGTTAGTGGGCCTTTCAGCTAGGAAGTTATAGCTTCTTTTAAATCTTCTCATTAAGGTCTAATCCTGGAACCCTCATATAATTTATCAGTGATAGTTATTCTAGGAACTAAAGCACCTAAAGTACAAGTTCCTTCCCAATTTAGGGATAGAGCCTTTCTTGCCTTATTCCTGTATATCTAGTACCATCTCTTTCTATTTGGTACCTTCCAACATTCTGACATCACTTTTCCTTTCTGAATTTGCGTTGCCCAATTACAATTTGATCTATTGATACATCTTCTATCTCTCACTAGCTCTCAGTGAAAAGACATGAGAGAATGGACACAAATTCCATCTAAACATAAAAATCCGTGGTTAAAATGATGCATTTGTTGACTTGAATAAGATTCTAGGATAGAACAGACCTATCAAGAGACAGTTTTATAAAAAAGGCATTAAAACCAGAAAATGTCCTCTTTCAACAACTGAATTTTGTCTCCTTTCTCCTCCCAGTGAAGTCAATGTGAATCTGAGGGAAGCATAAAGAAGTCAATAACATTATTTTATATTGATACCTGAGTAAGGGAGAATGCACTACTGCCAATACTAACTGTACCAATTCTAACTGTTGCCTACTTGGTTGCAGAAGGCAAAGTGTGGATTTGAAGAGCCTTCGCACTCCAGGTTGTATAACTTCTCTAAGCAGAACTTTTATCCTTTTATCCTTTAAAACTATGGCACTTTGTGAAAACAATGAACTGAGGAAGTCAGGAGCGTAAACAGCAACTCAGAAATTAGTTTAAATATTGATGCAATCTTTAGCATATGAAGTTCAGGGATGCAGTATTTCTTGTTATACATTCTCACACAGTTCTTGTTCACACATGTCTGCAGGTGGGAAACTGTATTAGTATAAGGACTACAGGATCTATCTTGTCATATCTCATGAAATTTCCTTCACATTTTGTTTATTAGGCCCATACAGTTCACTAAAAATTCTGGAATAATTTTTGCTACTTCTAGATGAGATCAGCAGTGACATTTTCAACTTATTCAGCCCTGGCTGATTTTAACAAAACTAATTAAGCCTAGGGCCACAAAAATTATCATGGGGCTGAAATATCTTTCCTACAAAGACAGACTGAGGGAGTTGGGGCTATTCAGTCTAGAGAAGAGTTTGGGGAGACCTTACTGCAGCCTTTCTGTACTTAATGGGAACCTATAAGAATCATAGAATCACAGAATGTTAAGAGTTGGAAGAGCCTCTTGATATCAGCTAAACCAACCCCTCTACCAAAGCAGGTTCACCTACAGCAGGTTGCACAAGGTGGCATCCAGATGGGCTTTGAGTATCTCTAGAGATAGAGATTGCACTACCTCTCTGTGCAGCCTGTTCCAGTGCTCTGCCACTCTCAAAGTAAAGAAGTACCTTCTCATGTATAGATGGAACTTTCTGTGTTCAGGTTTGTACCCATTACCTCTTGTCCTGTCACTGGACACCACTGAAAAAGAGACTGGCCCCATCTTCCTGATACCTACCCTTTAGAAGCATTGATAACACCCCCCTCAGTGTTGTCTTCTCCAGATTAAAAAGCCCTAAGTACCTCAGCCTTTACTCACAAAAGAGATGTTCTAGTCACCTAACCATCTTCATAGTCCTTTTCTGTGCTCTCTCCAGCAGGTCCCTGTCCTTCTTGAGATGAGAAGCCAGAAATGTACACAGTACTCCAGATGCAGCTTCACCAGGGCAGAGTAGAGGGGAAGGGTTTCCTCCCTCTACCTGCTGGCTGTACTCTTCTCGATGCACTCCAGGATGCCATTTGCCTTCTCAGCCATAAGGGCAAATTGCTGGCTCATGGTCATCCTGTTGTTCACCAGAAGTCATTGGTCTTTTTCTACAGGGATGCTTTCCAGCAGCTCGGCCCCCAACCTTTACTCATATATACACATACGTAGAATTTTTCCTCCCTAGATGCAGTACCCTACACTTACTCTTGTTGAATTTTATAAGGTTGTTCTTTGCCCAGCTCTCCAACTTGTCTAGGTCAAAGAACTCAAAGTCCTGCAAGTAACACCAGGCTCAGAGACAAGCATTGATCTGCTTGCTCTTCCTGTTTACCCCTTCATCATTCCCTGCAAATGGAGCAATAGAGGAGAACATAACTGATCCTTGACCAGTTGTCCCAAGGCCCTGAAATCTTCATTGCCCTTAGAGTGCTCACTACTTCATCACTGCCTATCTGAAAGATTAAACGAGGACAATAATCCGAGGGGCATGCTAAGGAAGGCAGTTTCTTCTTTACACCATTAACCCTGGCCCCAGAGAGGTAGTAAACTTCCCTCTGTAGTGGGGCTTGTCTGCATATGGGTCCTTCTGCTCTCTTCAAAAATTAATCGCCTATGGCAATGACTTGTCTGTTGTTCTTTACTCAGGTGGTTTTGATGCAGGGGGTGGTCCGATTAGACCTTGGTGACACCTTAAAACTGGAAGAACTATCATCCTTATCGTTGTCCAGAAGGATGGTGGCAACATTTTTTTAGCAAGGTCTGTTGTGATAGGACAAGGAGTAATGGTTTTAAACTACAAGAGTGTAGATTTAGACTGGATGAAAGGAAGAAATTTTATATGATGAGGCTAATGAAACACTGGAAGAGATTGCTCAGAGAGGTGGTCAGAATCCCATCCTGAGACACATGTAAGGTCAGGCTTGATAGGGGTCTGAGCAACCTGATCTATTTAAAAATGTCCTTGCTCACTTCAGGGAGTTTGGACTAGATGACCTCTAAAGGTCTCTTCCAACTGAACACATAGTATGATTCTGTTCTCTGATTCTAAATAAAAAAACAAATATGGTTTGTTTTTCCTGCTTATGGATATTGGACTGTGTACTCTGACACCATTTATAGTGAAGTATAAAAGATGATGATGTATCAAGATGTAAGAAATTTTCCAGCAAAATAACACTGTTGAGTCACTGACTGATCATTCAGTCACTGTATATGTGTCCCTTATGGAAAATGCAATTCTTTGACTTGATTTCTCATTGTATTACCCTGGCAGTGGCAGTGCTTCTTCCTGGAAGATTGCTCCACCAGACATTTACACAGATTTGCCTTCACATTCTAGGATGAACTACATAGTAACAGTGGACCAAATCCATTCCATCAGTGTTCAAAGATGACAATATAGATCTGATGGTAAAAGTTGTAGGAACTGTAGTTATTGCATTCTGATGGTTAATATAGTCTTTCAGTTGCCTGAAAGCTTGCAAAACTCCAATACCAAGAGCATCCAACTGTAAATCAAATAATCACTTGATTTGCTCACACACATATATGAAATCAGCTTTAATTTACTTCTGTTTTTCCTCTATGAGATTCATTTAGACAGTCAACAAAATAAAATGAAGTCTTTTCTAAGACTGGGAGAATTATAAGGTAGAGATCAAGAAAATAAATAATAATTTGGGAAAAAATTACATGTGAGTAGAAAAGGTTAAAATGAAAAAAAAAAGAGCCATTGACAAATATGGCAGTGTAACTGTGAGTACAATAAAGTATCCATACTCTTATCAGTTGTAATGGGAAACATGAGAGAAAATGGAAGTTGTAGAATAGTGTTAGAATATTCCACTGAAGACATCTCTCAGCAAAACAGAGGTATCTTAGGAATTCTTTTCAGCTAAGAATCTTGATGAGATATATGATATCTTCCTTATTATTCATCTCATTTCTTATTGTATCACAAAAAAATGGATGATGAAAGGTGCATACACACAAGTGTATCTTCTGTATTTTTATAGACATTTAGACACAGACACACACATACTAGCAGGGACTTTCAAATTAGCACAAGAGAATTTATTACTGAATATTAAAGGCAATTAGATGTCTATCTTCCTTAAGCTTCTTTCAGTAAAATTCCATCTAGTATTATCATGTTAGCAAAATATAATTGTGATATCTGTGCTATTGTTGTATTATTATTTTGTTTTTCTTCAGCAGAAAAGATATAAATATAGGTAAGTAATAAAAAAAATAATCAGCAATTCACTGGTCCACTTAACTCCCAAAGCTTTCCTATAAGAAATGCATAAAATGAACTTTAGTTTCTAAAGGCAGTAGTCAGTACATTTCCCCCTATATACTGTTAAGTGTCATTATTTTAAATAAAAACTAAACTATTACCTATGAAAGGTAAGAATGCATGTGACTCAATTTAAAAAATAGAGTTTGAATTTATTGCTACATTGACACAAGATAGTGACACTGAAAGGGATATATATATCTGGAAAATCAACAAATAGTTATGGGACTGGTGTCATAGTCAGGGATTCAGGTACTTAGACAACACAGAATCACAGAATCACAGAATCACAGAATGTTAGGTGTTGGAAGGGACCTCTGGAGATCATCTAGTCCAACCCCTCTACCAGAGCAGGTTCACATAGAGCAAATTGCACAAGATGCCATCCAAGTGGGTTTTGAATATCTCCAGAGATGGAGACTCCACCATCTCTCTAATCAACATTTAAATCAAGTTTATTCAAAAATTTTAAGGACCCATGGCCTTGCAGTTATCCAGTTCACAAAAGTGATCTCTAACTTGATCCTACTCAGCCAAGGGAGAGTCTTCCTTCCTCTGGATTTTCTCTGTTACTTCCAAAGTCTGTGACTCCTGAGGGCTGGCTGGAGTAGTAAAGACTGAAGCAAAGAAGGCGTTCAGTAGCTCTGCCTTAACTTCATCCTCTGTCACCATGGCCCCTACCTCATTCAGCAGCAGGCCCACTTTTTCTCTAGTTTTCCTTTTGCCTTTGATATACTTGAAGAAACCACAACTAGGAGAGATGTTATGCTGGACCCTTGTTCACAAGGACAGACTGGTGGGGAATGGGAAGCTCCACGGCAGCCTTGGTTGCAGTGACCATGAAATGGTGGTGTTCAAGATCTTTAGGGTGGCAAGGAGAGTGCACAGTAAGCTTACTACCCTGGACTTCAGGAGAGTAGATTTTGGCCTCTTCAGGGATCTGTTTTGCAGAGTACCATGAGATAAAGTACTGGAGGGAAGAGGGTCCTAAGAAAGCTGGTTAGTATTCACGGATCACCTCCTCCAAGCTCAGGAGTAATGCATCCAAAATAAGAAGAATTCATGCAAAAAACACTGAGAGGCCTGTGTGGATGAACAAGAGCTTCTGGACAAAATTAAAACCAAGAAGAAAGCCTACAGAGAGTGGAAGTAAGGACAGGTAGCCTGGAAGAAACATAAAAACATTGTCTGAGCTTCTAGGGATCAGGTTAGGGAAGTGGAAACACTGACAGAATGAAATCTGTCCAAGGATGTCGAGGGCAACAAGAAGAATCCAAACAAGTATTTGATACACTGTTTAATGAGAAAGAAGATTGTTTTTTTATATATGTAATATCATTGTATCATATACACACTCTGGAATATTATGGTTTTTTATCAAAGGCTTCAGGTCTTTCAGTATTTTCTTGAATAGACTTAATATTGTCTGTGCAATTCTAGATCGGATTCCCTAGATTTATCTGCATATGTGTAAAACTTAGATGTCTGAAATGAGATGGTCACCCAGAGTCCCATCTATTCTCAAATAGCAAGGTACAGTTGTTTCCAAGCAAGGATTCATTAAACTTGAAACCTTGCCCTCCTTTGGAAGAGTTAAACCATTCTCTAAAGGGGTTTTCTGGCCGTTAACTAAAAGGGAGGATAGGATGAAAAGTTCTGACTTTCAAACACCTGCAGTAAGATCAGTTGAATCCCACATACTGTTTCCAAAACTTGGTTTTAAAAGACCAATTCATACAAGTATTGTGAGTGATTCAGCAACAGTAGTAATTTGTTTTGAAATTCTGCAATTTCTGGACGAATAACAAAGCTTAAGTGTAGGAAGATTTAAAATGTTTTTTTTGCTGGTTGCTTTTATTTTTTTGTAGGTTTTTCTAATTTTTGTTTTTAAAATATGGGTATTTACCAAAGAAATTAATATTGAGGGATTGGACAGAGACAGTGAATGAGCACAAAAACTTATTTATTATTTTTAATCTTCAAATATAATAGAATATTAATTGAAAACCAAGAAAGTAATTTTCATAATGCATAAAAAGGAAAGATACTTTCAAATAACACCCAACTAAACTTGGATCAGGCAGGCATTGTTGCTAAAGCCATTTCAACTGAGAAAGACTGGCATATTTTCCTCATCTCATTCAAGATAAATAACTAAAATGCTGGGGTCCTCCCAGGCCACAGGTTCTACTAACATGAGTATTGTTTCAAAGGAAGGTGTTTTGTAAGTTTAAATCCTAAGGCTATCTTGTCAAGATTCAAGTTAGTGAGGTTTCTATGTCTATTTTTGCAGCTATGAATACAGATGCATTTGTGCACACAGATCTCAGTGTCCTTATATTCTATCCTTTTCCATAGAGAGGGAACACATTGTATAATAGGAGCTGAAGTTTATTCACTGTAATTTATCTTTTGCTGTAAGAAAAACTTTGAAGGAAAGAAGGTATTTTAGGGCTTCTCAGACAGAAGTCCATTTCTTTTATTTGTCCTTATATCAACCCTTTTCTCTCTTTTTTTTTTTTCTTCATCCCTTTGTTTTGGTACATTTTTTTGTTTTGTTTTTCATCTCTTGCTTAGTGTTAGAAAAAGGAACTGGACAATTCAGCAAGGCACAGCACAGCTGAATACCTGCAGGGGCAAGAAGGAGTGGAAGCACTGATGAGGACATTTAGGAAGCATCTTTGAAACTGTCGGAGTTACAAAACCTGAATATTAAATCAGTACTCTGAGAAATTGAAACTGATTTATCTTCAAAGCAAGAATTTTCGTTATCTGTTTCCTAGCTCCATAACTGTCAAAGTCACCTGTATCACATGAAGACAACATTTTTCAGCTTAAAATCTTTCTTTTATTGTACAGGTATTTCAAACATTTCTGATCTTTGCGGAATTAGACATTATATTTGTAGTCAGCTATGATTTTGCCTATGGAGATAAAAGGCTAACAGCTTTGTATCTATTTTACAATTAATGTTTTTAAGAAAGTTGTGGTAATATTGTCTTGATAATCAGACAATGAAAAGAATCTTGCATTCTTCTAGGGACTACCCTCACCCAAGTGCAGGATCTTGAACTTGGCCTTGTTAAACCATTTGAATTTCACGTGGTCACCCTTCTCAAGTTTGTCTAGGTCCCTCTGGAAGGCATTCCGTCCCACAGGCTTGTCAACTGCATCACTCAGCTTAGTGTTGTCTGCAGACTTGCTGTGAGAGCACTCAATCCCACCGTCTATGTCTGTGATGAAAATATTAGATGGTACTGGTCCCAGTATGGATCTCCGAAGAACATCACTCATAACTGATCTCTGTCTGCATATTGACCACTGCTCTCTGGATGTAGACATCCAGCCAATTCCTCATCCATCACACAGTCCATTCATCAAATCCATATCTCTCCAGTTCAGTGAGAAGGATGTTGTGGAGGACTGCATCAAAGGCCTGACAGAAGTCCAGGTAGATGACATCCATAGCTCTTCCCTTGTCAATTGATGTAGTTATCCCATCATAGAAGGTGTCTAGTTTGGTCATGCAGGACTTGTTCTTGGTGAAGCCATGCTGGCTGTCTCAAATTGCCACTCTGTCCTCCAAGTGCCTTAGCATAGCTTTTAGGAGAACTTGTTCCAAGATCTTCTCAGGCACAGAGGTGAAACTAATAGGCCAGTAGTTTCCAGTTCACCTAACCATATGGAAGAAAAAGCAATTTGGCTTTCATCTATGTATTTCTAGTTCTCTTCTCCTTTGATATGAACCCTGCAAAAGCTGTTTTTCACATTCTTATTCTGTGTTTAGTAGTTTTGTTGATTAATTTGACAGTAAATGCTTTATTATTTGTGTTTATTTTCTTTTTACTTTACAAATCACATTCATAATAACTTAATTTGTGATAATATTGTCCTTTCTTTCAGTTACAGACCTGAAGTAGAGTTTCAGTATAATGATTTCCCTTGACTCTAATACTTGAACTACTTTGTGCTCGTGTGCTTAGCAGAGCTCTTGGTTTATATGGTTCCTTTCAGAATTTTATGGCAGCTTGACTTTGGATGAGGCTGAGAAGTCAGATTTCTTTTCACTGCAACAATCTGGCACAGCATTTTGTGTATGTTTTTCTTCATTCAAGCACATAGCTTTCATGTTTCTCCCTTACCCCCCTTAAAGGAATGGCTTTGAAAACAACTGGCAGTTTGCAGTGCTGAAATGCAATGTTCCAGTTGAGGATATTTAAGCTGGTTATATTTCAGCATATTCTCTTTTATGCTTAGAACTACTGCCCAGATCTAAACATAAACTGGAGCAGTGAGTTCCATTTTCAGGAGACAAAAATTAAAAACAAACAGACCAGAACAAGTAAGGGAGAAATATAGATTTTCAGTTTCCTCTATCACTTCTACTACTAGTTTCACGTTGCTGCACTGAGCTGTCTCTTCTTTGAATATAGTGAGTTCTAAGGTTAAAAAATCCAGATTCCTACACATTTTATTTTATTTTATTTTATTTTATTTTATTTTATTTTATTTTATTTTATTTTATTTTATTTCATTTCATTTTATTTTATTTTATATTCTGAAAGATGATTATAGGTGAATTGGACTGCTAATGGAAAAAACAGAGAAGCAGTAGCATGCAACAAGCATGCTTTTTTAAACAAGCTACTTTTTTAATGGTTTTGAAGATGCTTTTTGTTCATACATGATTTTTCTTAAACAACTAGGAGATAAGATAGACACATTCATTCATCACTGTGCAATTATGTCATAGCAGTTACATCGAGAGCCCTAGGGATCTTTTTTTTTCTCTTTTTTCTTTTTTTCTTTTTTTTTAATCTCAGAGCAGAGAACAGTAAATACTTCATCCACAGTTGGTTTTACGCTGTACCTATGTAAGTGTCAATATTTCTGCATAGCTAAATACTATTTATGCATATAATTTTCAAGTCTTCATTTTTAATATGGGTCATTTATATATTAAGAGCTAAACATAGTTACTATGATTTTTGAGAATGCTTTTGCTATTAAGTGAATGTGGGTTTGTGTGCTTCAAGATCTTTCCACCTCTCTTTTCAGCAACAGCATGGTGAGAATCCAACAGCAAAATTATTATTTGAGGCTGTAGCTCAAGGAAGACCACAGCACTTGGAAAGTTCTTTTTGTATAAACATCTGTGGAATTTTGCTGTAAAACTAAATGGAAAATACAGACAATTCAGATACGTAATTCATCAGTTTCAGTTCTAGCATGGCTAATTTTGAAGTCTCAGTCCTTTTTATCAACTGAATTCTGGAGCTATTAACATGAGTAGGAGTGTGACCCTAATTTCCAGAGTCTCTTCCATTTGTGTTATGAAGGCATGTGTATGTGGGTGGAACTAGATGATGATGACAGCTGTGAAATATTATCAGTCATCTGATCCTTCAAGTATACTGTCAGGAAAAGAAGAGAAAATAAATAGTCTCAGGTTTCAGGGGACATGAAATACAGTTTGACGTGAGCCATGCCATTGAAACCGTAGAGGAGTTGATATATGCATACTCCATGCAGTAATAACAATTCTTATCAACCTAGTTCAGAGGATTAAATAGTAATCATTTCACATTAGAATAACAGGAGTTTTAATTTCCCTCTTACTTTACCCTTGGCTTTCCAAAGTGTCTTAGTGTCAACAAAACCAAATAATTTATTTAATCTAGACTGTAATTCCTTTTTCTCCCACATATCACAATTAAAGTTGTCATAAAATAAAACACAAAGACAAACAGTAAAGTATTGAGTCAAAAATCTACTGAAATAAGAATAAAGGACAAGTTTTTTCCCCTTATTTCTTTTTTTAGTCTCCTGCAAAAGCATCCAAAACTCATCAGGAATTTACATTTGACTAAAAGAAAAATAATCTTACTAAATTTTGATGTGCCCTTTAAAAACAAAATATAGACTGAAAAATGTATTTAATTTTTCTATTATTAACATGTATTAACTTATTAACTTTGTGATTAAATTATAGACAGTAATAGGTAGGTTTCACTTCACATTTGAACAGCTTTCTTCAAATTATGGATTTAGAGCTTATTCTCCCTTGCTTCAAAATAGCTTTGGTTTAAGGAAAAACAACACAAATTAAAACCAACAAAACTAAACGATGAAATAGTTTGTTTCAAGGGCCTTTGGCTCCACCTTGTGTCCATTATGCTTGCCTAAAGATTCTGTCATGTCAAAAAAAAAAAAAAAAGGAATAAAAGTTATTGCTGAAACTTAGAGGAGTGTTTTAGTATTGACATTGATGATGTATTTGACCTTATCAACCACTACGGAGTGACGCAGCTCAGAAACTCCAGTATTTTCCATTTTTCTTCAATTGCATTTTAAGTAGAGACACGTGATAAACTACTCAGAAATGTTTTCTGTGTATAGTTGTGAAGATTATATACTGGAATAAATCCTCAATTTGTATAAGGGAATCCTGCAATTGTTATCAGAGTTTGGCTAGGACACTAGGAAAAGCAACATGCAGCAAATCACAATTCACTTTGCTCATGCACTGGAGATTATGCCTACATATCAAAAGAAGAAACAGATTTTTCAATCTCTCTGTCAGATCTATGTCAAATCTTCACTCAGTTATGTCATCTTTTGAGGGAGAAGTGTCCGGCCTGAAGCTAGGCAGATGCCTTTCAGATGAAGTTACGTGTAGAATTTCAGTTCCTGTATCCTGCCTTCTTATGCTTTTCTGCTCTTCTTCAAAGTTATGTTGACAATAATATGCAGCAAAGCTGAGTCAAGTACAACTGCTAAAGCTGTGAGTGCTGTGTCTAATTAATGTTTGTTGGTTTGTTTGGTTTTTTTTTCTGTCCCCTGGCAAAATCAGTCACTCTTTAATTCACCCTGGTAAAGAGCTGTGTGTGGCTTTTTACCCAGTTGGGGGTGAATGTCAGGCTTTGCTATTTCATGTATGTGCCTTATCGTTTGATGCACATCTGATCATCCAAGCACCTTCAGTGAACACCAGGGATACCAGCTGGGAGTTCGGGCTTTTGGAAACCTTTCATGAACTTGCTAAGATGCTGATTTATGGAGTGGGTGCCTTAACACAACCAGTAGCTAACTCAGAAGCCAAGAGTATCTCAGCTTTTCTAACTTACCCAGTATATTGTAAGACTAATAGTTTTCAAAGAATTAATATACAAGAAATTAATATTTCAGATTACACCCTAGAAGGTAATATAACATGTCTATAATAAACAAAATCACATTTGTGTTTTCTCAGTTTGTCTGTTAATTTAATTTCTTTCTGTATCTGCTCAGCTATTTCCATTTACTAAATCTTTTTTCTTCAGGTAGTTCCAAGACATTATCCAATTGTTTTTATTTTTTGTTCTTTTTTTTCTTCTTTGTCTCTCATACTTCTGTTTGGGTTTTTGTTTGGTTTCTGTTTTCCTCTTTTTTTTTTTTTTCTTGAATAAGATATGCCACCAACAGTGTATATTAGCTTTTCTTCCTAAAAGAACTGACATATCTAGTTTGGTTACATGATTTGTATAAACATCTATTTTTGTCATTTAGCTATTTTGTTTTTTCTGGAATTTTCATGCATAGCTATTAGTCTACATCATTGAAGAGAAGAATTTGCCAATCTGAACTTTTATCATCCAGACTATGTCATAATTTTTAATGCAAAGACCACTTCTTGTTAAGGAAGCACATCTTGATAACAATTGCATAGTCCTATATTGCAGTTACAAAATGATGCTCAACCAGAAAGAAAAAATAGGAGAGTGCTCTGTGGAGTGAGAAGGGAAAGGAGAAAATCTCTGTGCTCATTTTGCTGTATTGTTCTAAAAATTACACACTTTTCTTTCCCCAGATCTCTTTCTCCCTTGTTCCTGGGATCATAGCAAAAGACTGAGAAAACCACTGTGCACTCCAGAACATGGGAGCTCATTACTGACATTACTGCTCTCTCTGGCTCTGTTAGAGAGCTGTCATTTCCTGATATACAAGCCACAGATTGAATCCTGATCACCATGGTAGCTAGAGACAGATCTCTATGAGAATAAATCAGTCTAGTGTACAGATTTTCAGTAACCTTCAGGGGCTCATATGTTTAATAGTGCTGGTTTAGGGTCGGTGAAATTTGTCTTACTGGTTGTTTTGCTGTATTCTTTTTTATTTTTTTTTCTGGTCACACAGCTTCTTTTCTAATCTACACAGCTTCATTAAAAAATACTCAGAATCTTTCTCAGTCATAACAAATAAAGTTGTAATACAGTTGAAAAAACATTTTGAGCTTGATTTTATTAAGAACTGATTACCACTGCAAGGTACTGTAGCAAAGAGACTTTGGCACAAATCGTAAATGTCATTACTTTTCATGGGCATACCGAGAACACCAAAACTCTTTACCTCCTGTCTAGAAGGGGACAGATACAAATCAGTCAGTGCAGCAGTTTCCAAGTCCATCATTTTAGTATATGCTAGGGAATAAAAAATTAAAATATTCAGTCCTCTCTTCTAAGTAACTCGGCAGAGTACAGGTTGCATCTGTACGTCATAGCTCTTTTTTTTTCTGTGCCCATATTATCAACTACTGGAAAAGTGCCCGTGACAAAAATGAATAATGCATGAGCAAGGCCTCTATGCAGAGAATTGTCTTAAAACATGAATGTGGCAATAAAAAACAAGTTGTTGTAAAGTTGTAAACAGTCAGGGAAAAATTTCAGGAAGAAATAGGGAGAACTCGGAACTACACGGAGCAAAGATCAAAAAAACCCCAAAACAGAACAAAAACCCAACCCATAAAATGTGAAGGTGTATATTATCAAAGAGGAAACCAATAATCAACCTGGCAGCAAGCCTCAACAGTCTAGATAAGGTAGCATTGGATGTATCATCTGCATAACGTGGTGATAAATTACCAAAGACAAAACCCACATGCGATTCAACTTAACTGTTGCTATTTTGAATTTGCACTTCTGAAACTAGAATAAGCCTTGTATTTAGGTAGTCCTTTATATTCTATTTTTTCTTTTATAGTTGTAAAAGTATATAGTAAATATCCATAGATCTTTTGGTTGTTCCTTTATACAAGTATATCATCCATTCTGCAGATAAAACCTCCAGGAAAATGTAGGCATAGATTTATATAACGGCAGGTCCAAGTAAGAACAAGTGCTATAATAAATGGCAGTTCAAAATTTTTTTGTTGTTGTTTGTGTTGATGAAACTAAAACAATCTTGACTGTTTTCAGTGGACAGATGTGCCTTAAAAGTTAATTTACTTACATCTCTTACTCTTATTCAATGTAGAGTGTTAGGGCTGGGCCAGCCTCTAACACGGACAGACGCTCTCCAACCCCCTCTTCCCCCCCAAAATGGGAAGGAAAAGGGAATGAAGCAGAGAGACTTTCGGGTTAGAGAAGAAAAAAAACTACAACAGCTTTAATGCAACAGTAATAGAAATAATAGTGGAATGATAAAAGTAAAGAACTATATACAACTGTAGATAATAGCCTGGTATCAAACCCGACTCCCTCCCCCGATACCAAGCACCACGGACGCTGCAGAGCAGGAGGCACTGGGGAAGCCCCAGGCTCAGCGGCGGCGGAGGGAGCTGGATACAGGGAGCTGGATTCGGGAACTCAGGATCCCTATCAGGAGGTCAGATAGAGTCCTCCCTGGACACCAGCCATTGCAGAAAAGGGCAAAGAAGAAAAAGGCGAAAAGTGCAAAAAGGGAAAGGGAAAGGGAAAGGACCGAAACTCTCGTGATCACTCAATTTATACTAAATATGACGTATATGGGATGGAATACTCTCATTGGTCACCTGTCCTGTCTATTACCTCCCGGAGGTGCCACCTTTTACTTCCGTGTGACCCCTCTCACTACCAGGCACGCGCAGCGTGGCACACAAGAGCCAGCAGTGGCCTTGGTCACTACAGGAATAAGTATCAGCAAGAGCCTTTCTGCATCCCAGTCCCAGACAGTAACTGTAAACACCAGGTGTTATCACTGCCAGTAGCACACACTGTCGGCAAAAACATGCTGTGAACTTCAGAAAGTGTAGCCTCTTAGAAGAGACTGAACTGGAAATTAAAAATCACTAAATAGGACTGGGTTTTAGCTCAAACCCAGGATATTCAAGGTCCAAATGAGGCTATTTTTATTGTATTTTTTTTTCATTATTTTATCTGAACATACTCCAACTCTAAGTAAGGTTCTGACAGAACAGAAAACGATGTAAATTGTGTATAAACTTCTCATTATCTCTCACAGAAAAGTGAATTACATTCTTACTGAAATCTACTGAACTTACCTGAAATCTACCAAACTCTTTGCTTGCCAAAGACAAAAAAGATGTTTCAATTTTTGAGTCTTTAATGATTATGTAAAGAAGATGTTTAGAACTTTTTAAAGCACTAAACACAACCTTATTTGATTTGCTTTCAATCAATGTACCTTGATTTTTCAAAGACAAATTGTTGTTGGTATTTGTATTCTTTTAATTCACGAGTTCTAATAAATGTCAGAGCTCTCCTTCCCTTAAGAAAATACAGATTTAGGTATTAATGTAGGGTACATCCTCCAAAGAACTGAGTAATAAACTTAATACATTCTTGATTCATTCTGACCCCAGAGAGAAAACAGCTTTTTCTTCTTACCATTCAACTGCTTTCACTGCTGGATGAAACTGAGGTACAATCAGTCCCCATGTGTTGCCTGATCTAGTTGAGAGGCGTCCCTGGCCATGACAGGAAGTTGGATTAAATGATCTCTAAGGTCCCTTCCAGCCTAGGCCATTCTATGATTCTGTGATTCTGTAATAGTGAGTCAGCACTAGGTCATGGGAGGAGAGGACGTCAGAAGAGTTTCCAGTGTAATTCTAATGCACTTTGTCTTGACTGTAAGGAACTCTTAAGACATACAGAACAAAAATTTTGTGGGAAAACTACGAATTCCTACTCCTGTTGCTGGACTCTCTTCTCTTACTTCTTGCTCTTGTAGCAGCTGAAATGAAATCCTATCTTCTATATCTTGTTTAGAATCCACATCAGCAATTATTTTCTGTTTGCTATAACAGCTGAGGGAACTATTTCATATTCCTTTCATGGTCCCAAGTTCTTGTTTCTTAAAAGAAATATTGTTTTAATATATTGATATTCTCCTTCATTTTAACAGCAGTAAAACCTTCTAGCTTAAAATCACATTTATACATCTTAGCCTGTTAAATCACTTCTCTTTGTGTTCACTGATTCTCATTTGTTGATATTCTTCCATTTAGATGTCTAAATGGCTTAAAACCTTCTCAAAGGTTGACTGTTCCTGAAAAAGAATCCAAGAAAGAAGGGTGGGCAGGAGAAAAGCTGCTCATTTTGTCCTAAGGGTTTCTAGGTAACTAGCTCAAAACTGATGTCTGCATTTGGTCAGATTAATCTTTGTTATATTGATGAATATATATCCTGTGGTACTTTTTGAAAATCCCATTTATCTGCTCTTTAGGCACTTGTATACATTTAGTAATTTGCCTCTAAATTTTGCCACTGTAATGTGATGCTGACTGAAAGTTAGTCACTTTGCTCAACAGGTTCCAGTCCTATACTGCACTTAAATCTGAAGCATGAATAGCCCCATTCAAATCAATTCATAGATTCACACTATTTATCGAAATATTTTTCAGACTCGCTCTCTTATATTTGCAGCTAATTGATTACGTATCCTACTAATGGCTACACCTGCACATTTGCTCCTAAAGTCTTATTAATAAAAAGTAGTCCTGCAGTAGCAGTATTTAAACTGTAGCTATTATAATACTATATATTACTTCTTCATCTTAATTAAAAATATGAGTTAATAAATAAAGAATGCTTTTGTGGATCTTTCCAAACTGGGAAAATTTTGTATTTATTTCTTCCTTGGAATAATTATGTGAATCCATAGAGTTCTTATTTGAACTGCTGAGATTTCTAAGGAGTCATCATACTCACAAATTAGTCACAAAGGTTATCACAACAGCAGCTGGCTTTAAAATACTAAAGCCAATAGAAGGCAAGAGACCCTAAACAAAACCCAAGGGAAAAGGGAAAACAAAACTCAAAACCAAAATGATGTTTTTGTAATAACAACTTCATTTCTGCAATAGCTTCAGGAAATACACAAACAAAAGACAAAAAGAAGAAAAAATATTAAAAAAGAAGAATAAAGCCACAATAACTTTCAGCTTTGAAATTTGAGATTGTTCTGAGTAACATATGTGGCAGGTGCATCTCCCTAGTCTGGGGTGTCTCCCCTCACAGTATTGCCAGGCAGATTTAAGAGAAACTGCTGGAAGTTTCTGGCTAGTTTGGGTCTAGCCCACGAGCCTGGGAGTACACCTAGGAAGTTGGCTGGTAGCCAATGGGAGGTCGAGATGACTTTCATTGACCACAGCTCAGATTTGACTGAGCTTTAAAATGGGATCCTGCTGAGGGGTGTGTTGGAGCATGTCTCTTTGTAGCAGTACATCCTGCAGTTGGGGCACAGCCTCCCCCTTGGTTTGGGATACCGGCCACAGTGATTCCTCGAAGTTGAGAATCCTTTTTTTTCGTATGGATGAGTGTATATAGGATCCAGATCATTTTTCTTAGTTTAAGACTTGGGTGTAATGTAGTAACTTCTCAGCTGATACCAGAACTTGTGAATTTGGGGGAACTTTTAATTTCTTAATAAATCCAGTTTAATTATGCTTGTGGATTGACTGAGAATGAGAGCACTCCTTACACATATGAAGCAAATCAATTCAGAACTGAAGTCCATCTAATTTGAGTCGAGTTACTTCCAACATTCAAAGGCAGTAATTCAAGTACTCAATATAGTTTGCTGAAACAGTTTTGTTGGGAATGAAGGCTGTTCAATTAGGAAAACAAATTAGTCTTCGTTGTAATCAGTTAAGGATCAAGCTGAGTCATGATGAAAGAGCATCGAATACCTTACATATATTTGTCTGACAAAACTCAAGAAAATCATTGCAGCTTGGTTCTATGTCTCTTCTAATAAGGTATAGTGAAATTAGAAAATGTCATTTAGTTAACACTGTAATGTTTTTCTATTATGAAATAAAAGTAGAGCTCCAGGAAATGAATGCTACATGTCTGAATACTATAACCGCAAATACCTCCTTCAACGCTGTTGCTGGTGAGCATTTTTTCAGACCCCATTGAAATGGTTAACGGTATACATGGCTGTCAATATATCTCTAAGACTCCCAGGGACTTGAAGCAGAATACTTCCTCTCTTTTACTTAGAGTTCTCTGAAGGACATTAACAACTTATAGTCTCTAAAATTAAGTCCTATTAGTGCACACAAACACACAGAAATCTAGAACACTGTAACCCGAGCCAAAGGAATCTGGATTTCCTGGACGAAATAGCTGAAATGTCTTTAAAGTAAATTTCCGTTTTGTTCACCACCTTGTCCCTTCCTCTCAAATCCTTCTTTCCAAACAAGGCACTTTCAAAGGTTTCTGTGATTGGAAAAACTTAAATGCAGCCATCTAAGGTTTGGTTTCTAGTCCTGCAGACAGGCCTCTGTCTTCTTAGGCAACTTCCAGGTTGTTGAACTGCAAAGTCCTGATTAGCATCTACATGTAGGTATATTCCCCAACAATATCCTACTGCTGGGAAGACCCAGATAAGAACTAGATTAATTTACATGTTAGGGTCTGCTTTCCTGGAGATGACTGAACACTTGCCTGTGGACGGGAAGCAGTGAATTAATTCCTTGTTTTGTTTCTCTTAAATGTGCATCTTTTGCTTTTCCTATTGGATTTTCTATCTCAACCCACAAGTTTTCTTACTTTTGCCCTTCTGATTTTCTCCCCCATACCTACATGGGGGAGGTAGGGAGGGAGAGAATGACTGCATGAGGTTGAGCTGCTGGCTGGGATTAAACTAGGACAGTCCATTTAGGCCCCTGAAGTAGGACTCAAAAGATTTGATATAACAAGAGAGATCATTCTTTTTTTTCCTTCTCTTCTCATTTTACACAGGTGTATTAAATATGTAAGAGCACTGTAAGTTTCATCTAAGGAACTAAACACTTTTATACATACACGTAGATATAGATATGGAAATATTCAGGATTATAATGCTAAAGTTTCTTTTTTGATCTACCCTTAGAAGTTATTTAGGTAAGATTCAGAATACTTGTGTATGAATTACCAGTGTATTAATAATTTTATTAACACTAGACCAACCAGATTTTTTTGTTTTCTTTTTTTTTCCTAGATAAAATATGTAAATTGGGATTTTACAGTCCTTCTTGAAAATGGTTTCAGTGTGATTTTGTCACTGTTCTACTTACTGGGAAAATGCAAAAAAAGTTTATGCTACCTTCTGATAGGCAAGTAATTTGTGTGAAACAAGACAACACTCCCTACTAGAAGAGTAAACATTTCAATCTCTTACAAAGACCTTTTTGTTCAGCAGTGCTGCAGATCCACAACTCTAATTATAGTTATGCCTCATCTCTGCTTCTATTTTGAGGGAATAGTTAGCATCAGAAGGTTAACGTCATGTAGGTTACTTGCCAGTCAATGGCAAAAAAAGCTTAACCGTCTTTTGTTCAAGCTCATTTAACTTTTTTAAACCTAAGGTTTCACTCAGAAACCTGCAAAATAAGCAGTGGCAGCCAATTACTCAAGTTAAGTGAGGAGTGAGAATGCATCGTTTACTTTTTAGCCTTCATTAAGCCTGGCCCAGCTGTCTCTCAGAGGTTGTACAAAGGATGTTGCCTGGCAAAATATAATAGGCAAGGAGGGGAAGGTAAGGATAGACCCAGCCATCCTGTGGTCAGCTTGGGAACTGAATCTATTCATAAAATGGAAGATTTTCAGAAATATAGAACATATATGGGTAACCAACTGCTGTTGACTTACTTTCAGAATGAGGTAGTCTGATTTCAAAGGATGAACATAGCATCACTGTCAAGAGCTTTTGAATCTGTCCTTTTTGAATTGCTCTATTGCAAGGCATTGGGCAAATAATAAAAAGAAATGTATTAAGCCAATTTATGTAATTTTTAAAGTATTTTTATATTGTTTAATATTATTTTTATTTTTAAAATGAAAATAATTTTGGCTGAAAAGTGTAACTATATGTTATCAACACAGGATTTCACCTTATGAAATACTGCATACAGAAGCACATTTTTGTGCAGGAATTTTTGACAAAACTATATAATATATTTTAAAAAAATAGTTGTAGTTGTTTAAAAAATATTTAAGTATTTGAAAAGTTCACATATTATATAAAACCCATTGTGTGCTGTTATAAGGAGTGAAAAAGCAGGCACAGTGTCTTAATCAAATATATACAAGAGATAGAATGTTTTGTGTACAAACATACTTCAGTGTGTCAAAGTTTTTTGACTGGTTAACCATGCAAATTCAAAATTCTGTTATGGTAGTTATGCTTTTGTTTGAGTTGATAAATTGATAAACAGATTTCAAAGAAGGCTTTCTGCTCTGAGGTCTCCATAAGTATTAAAGGTACTTGGGACTTCTGCAAGCTTATATGATCACAAAACTAGAATCAAATCTTGAAAATTATGCCAGATAAATAAAAATCTGTGTAAATTGTCCTGTTGTTTGGCTGGCAATGTTTATCTGTTTTGCCCCTTACACCATAATCAGTCAAATATACTTCCTTGCAGTCGAATTACTTTATGGGAATAGTCACAATAGGCACTGTGTCACTGCCAAATACTTGTCTCTTTTTCTTGGGCTTGTGAAAGTTAGTTTTCTTCCAGCTGTTTATAAAAGGAAAAAATATATTATGGAGAGTAATGTAATTAAAAAGCAAAACAGATGGTATGTGCAGTGAGAAAATTATCCTTAGCTGTTGAGTCCTGGAGAGCAAATGAAATGTTGTTCATATAGGAGACGCTATTTCAGCAAACTTTTATGCATAAAATTAAAAGCTGCACATGTTGACTCAGATGGACAGTCAGAAGAAGGGGTAAAAGCTATCTGATGAAACCTAATTCTGAGTAGGAAGTGTTAGCAAAAATATCTTCATAGAATCATAGAATATTTTGGGATGGAAGGGACCTTTAAAGGCCATCTAGTCCAACCACCTAGTGAGCAGGGACATTTTTAACTAGATCAAGGTTGCTTAGAGTCCTATCCAGTGAGGAGGCTTCTACCACCCCTCTGAGCAATATGTTCCAGTATTTCACCACCGTCATTGTAAAAAAAATGTTTTATATCTAGTCTAAATCTACCCTCTTTCAGATCAACACCTTTACCTCTTGTCCTATCCCAAGAGACCTTGCTAAGAGCACTTCATTTCTAAGCATATTTCCAAGCACTTAGGCAAGAATGTGAGTTTGAGACTTTGTTTTTGCAGATCTCTTGGGTCACCTAAAATTACTGCCATTCAGTACTGTAACCTCTTTGTTCTTTTGCAGAATCAGCATATTTTTAGGTTATTGAATCTGTCTTTTCAGCCTTTTTACATTGGTGACTGACCCGCTATGAGAGAGGAGGTTTGGCACATTCTAGTTTTCTTTAGGACAAAGTCTGTCTTTGGAGGCTATGTTGGAACATATAAGCATTTTGTTTATTTTTTTTTGCAGTGCAATCTGTGTACTGTGCAGTAGATTTTCTTACAAAGATGCCTACTTGGTTTTGTCTGGGATTTTGAGCTCTGGGCCAGGTGGGTTGCAGAGACTCTTTTTTTGCTGCAGCTGAAGATGCTCAAAAAAAAGAGCTTATTTAGTACAGTATAAGGTAGTCAGCAAGTGTGACAAAGCCAGAAGAGAAGTATTGTGTGGCATGAGTGAAGAAACAGTACAAACAGAAACACCCGAGGGGCATTGCTCATCTATGATGCAGGGGCACAAAAACATGGTTCACAGCTCAGCTTTCCCTGTCCCTCTACTCCTGCTTTTTGTTATAACAAAAAGTAGCTCCTCCTTCATCCTCTGTGTACAAAATAAATTCAGTTAATATGTCCTTATTGCTAGGAAATTAAGATTGTAAACTACTCAGGAACTGTGTGCTTGGCCTTTTACTAACTCACTTGATCTGTCCCCAAATTCCAACAGACGCTGTCTAGCTGTGGGTAGACAAAAAGCACTGGTGTGCTGTCAAGACAGCTTGGAATACGAAATGCATCTGTGGCCAAAACCAACTTGTGTTTGCCTGCCAAGGTAATCATGAACAGTATGATACCACAAAAAGGAACAAACGTCTTGGGTTTGGCATTAAAATATCCCAAACAAAAGCATTTAACAGTACTATTCCAGTTTGTGTAGGATGTGGTGTTTTTCTTGCCAGTATTTCTTATCTTACTGATGGAAGTACAGGCTCAGTAGCTGATGGGTCGGGGCTGCATTCTCTGGTATCCGTGCTTGTCAGTCATCTACTGAGTTTTAAGAAAGCTATGCTATGAGACTAGTAAAAACCCTGGTGGGGAATCGCATGCTTGCAAGGAAATGGGCTTCCCTCCTGTTACCTTGTGGCTAATGAGGAATGTGCTGCTGAGATACAATTCTGTTATATAGATATTTTGTTTAATTAATGTCCTATCCTGATAGTTCTGGAAAAGGTATCATCGAAATCATTTATGCTATGAAGAAACAAGGACTTTATCTTCTCACTTGTCATCATGTATAATGGTGAGAGTCAACTGATACAAATAACTTTGGATTACTTTTCATCTTCTATATCCAAGCTAAACCCGTACCGGAAGCCAGTCCAGTTTGGAAGGATTGAATAAAAGTATGACAATTTCTACACTGCATCGATGCCTCTTGGGCTATCTTGTCATCTTATCTGCTCTTGTGACGGACCATGTTCTACCAACTCTCATTTAGTTTAATGAGAGAGAATAATCTCACAGAGTTAAGGCCTTTATCTCCCTTTCTTTGTTATCCACCTTCTGCTTTAGAGAGAGATTTTCTAAAAAAAAAAAAAAATATTTCAGTTATATTCTGTAATAATATACAGAAACTCTGCATAAACACTCTAACTATTCCATTTGATACTGGGGATTATGTTAGCCCGAAATTTCATTGTGGAGCTGAGGCTTTAGTACTTCCTCTACTTTTTTTTTTTTTTTTGCTTTCAATGTCAGGTGCTGTTCCACAGAACAGACACACGTGACCCATAAGCATGTTGGCTAAACTTTGGCAATCTTCTGTTAGAAGAGAAATGCTTTGGGCAAAGAATGTGATCAAACCAAGCAAAAGAACCCATCCAGGCAGGCTGTCAGTGAACTACATCACTGCAGATGTTGGTCATCTGCTGAGACTGATCAGGACTATTAGCTTAAAAAAGTGTAAAAACTGAGTAGGAGGAGAATTCTCTTCTCAGTCATTTTAAGGAGGAGGAGAAAGTTCATATTCCAAGGAAGAAGATCGAGGGAGGGAAGGAGGAAGAGGAAATATTCAAGACTGGAAAAAAACTAAAGCAGGAAAGGTATAAGAGGTCTCTGGTTCTGCACAAAATGTCATAGTCCTCACTCATTTAAGTGTTTAAGAGTGTGAATGAGCACATTAGTGTCAGCAAGGATATGGATAGTTAGGAGGTCTAAATGGTCCATGTTTCATGTAAAGATATTATTTTATGTTTAATAGGACATACTGTTGCCCAAGAACTGTGCCAAAAGGAAGAGATACTACTTCAGTCTACTTGTACTAGGACATCTTTAAAAGCATGCAAGTCCAGCATGAGGGAACAAAATGCTGCAGCCAAAAAAGAGCACACAACAAAGCCCTTAGACAGGGTTTGGGAGCTGCCAATGTGAAAGCTGAAGTAGGAAAACTTGAGTATCGGAAGTAGTGAATATTCACAATTTCTATTGGCGTGAATGGGAGTTAAGATAGCTGTTCATAATCTTTTAAAATCATGAATTTGTACAAAAGATTCCTCTGAAGGTACTACAAAAAGATAAATAAATGGAAGAAACAAATTATTAGAACTATGAGAAAGCTTTTGGTAAACTGCTAGGTACAGTTCATCCATCAATCTGTCACTTCCAGCATTGTCACATTACTTTGGTGTAAGTCACTGTCCAGCTCAACTCAGCCTACAGTTTTATACCATATGAGGGATCAGTGAGATTTTTTTAATCTATGTGGACCTTTACATATAAAGTATCTCTGCTCATGCTTATGTTTTCCTTTGAGCAGAGGAATGATGAAATATACGTGAAAGGCAATTATTCTGCTCTGGTGAATTCCTTCCTTTCATCATTGTCTTCCCAAAATACTCATTTTCTGGAAGTAGAAAGCATTTCCCTACCCCATGTCTTACCCCTGAATGAGGAAACAAAGGAAAGTACACTGTGGTTCTGTTCTGAAACATCATGCATGGTCTAAAGAGTCAGTTAACATTAACATTGGATGAAGTTTCACACTAACTTTCAACTGAAAATGGGAAATGCTTCCAACCAAGGATTTCCTGAGAGCAGTGAAGATGGAAAATTTGCTTTATAAGCATACAGTTAATTGAGTCCTTTAATGTTTTCCCTGTCAAATGAGTATGTGAAGAGCCTGCAGCTGATGGAAAAAATTCCTGTTATTTTTGAATTACTCTCATTCTCTTTATATTCATTAGTCATGTTCCATGAAGTCTGAAGAAGACTACTCGTTATGAATTGGCGCACAGGAATGTTAATCAAATGCCTACAATGTGTTCTGGTGTTTTAAGTATGCCTTCTCTGGACAGGAGTAGAGCCTCATGCATATTCCAACTTTGTATGTGAGATATTCACAAGTCCAAAGGGAGAGAAATGGCTTGCAAAAACAAGATAAGAACTTTGACAAGGGCATTCATAGATAATAGTATTTCCCTAGACTCTTGCCAGAACGCTTCTAACAGTTGTTTTGATTTTAGGATGGTAAGGTTACTTTTCCTCACTGGAAAGAACAAGAAAAGTAATAAAACACTCAGCAAAGAAGGTAAGCAGCTGAAACCCCTCAAGTTCTGTTAAATAGTTAAAAATCAACCACTGCTAATTACAGGCAAATTGTGGCTGTTGAGTAGGAAAGAAAACAAGCACACCACTAAACTACCAATTGTGAAGGGCTGCTCCCAGAGCATTCTCACATAGCAAACTAAATTGTAGTTTATCATGATAATAGTATAAAGATTTATTCCAAGCATGTCAGGTTGATTCAACACACTGTTAAGTAGGCCAGGCTCACTAGTTATTGGATTTCTAGAAAATTGAGTATATTCAGTCTTCTCTTGACAGCCACAGCTGCACCCGTTAATTTTCGGGATGAACGTTTTAGCTGGCAACTTGATAATAGCTCCATCAAGTGGTACAACTGCTTCATTGCATGGTTTTGGTATCGCTCATTGAGAAAAAAATGTCAATTTTGGCTTGAAGATGTATTTGGCTCGTCTTGTGAACAATGAGCTCTGTTAACAGCTTTCACAAGATAGTTTTTCAGAGATGAAAAATTTATTACCACTAAAAAAGGCCAACATTCGTGGTGTGAACCAAAGTAATTTAGAAGAGTGTGTCTCGGATGCTCCAGAGAAAAATGTCAGAGGTCAGTTAAGGGATAGATGTTCATTACCCCTCTTTTCTTCTATTATTTTTTCCTGAGACATAGAGAACCAGTTCAGTTTTATATTAGCATCGGATATGGACAATCTATTGTCTCATACAATAAATTTACTTAAATATGTGTCTTTTGGTTGAAAAGTGAAGAAACAATGAAATTTGACTTAATACAGAAAAAAAAAAGCCTTTATGTTGCTAAGAAAGTGACAGACTTTTTCCCTTTTTCCTTTAGCAGCTATAAAAACTGTATATACCTGCATATAGTGCATTTGTTATTTGGTTAGCTTAGACAGTCTTTTAATAATACTTTATTAATTAAATGCCTGCCATGTTAAGGAAATATTATTCTGCATCTGATGGGGACAATAGTCAAATATGAAAAACTAGGATTTACAGATTTTGGATTACAAAGCTTCAGGACATTAGTACCACTGCAGGCAAATAAGCTGAGTGTGAACTATCCCTAAGCCAGTAACTAAATCTATGATAAAAATAGGAGAAGTATCTAGATAAAAAAAAAATAAATAAAATCTTCTGGATATTAATTACCCAAACCTGATGATAGGGATAATCAGAAATTACTGATTTTGCAGTCATCTGCAGTTTCATGCTTCATCACCAATTTCTATCCATCCTCGATCATGCTTACATTAGTGGTAAGAGTGAGTTTTAACCTTGAGTTCTTCTCTAATATTTATCGTTATGGGGAAGACTGTAGACCAGGGTTTTCACAGATGTCCTTGTCTGCTGTGATATTGACTACACCTGCAATTCTAAATAGAGTTGACCTAAAAATCTTTCTTCCTTTTGAAGAGGAATGTTTTTTACTTTCGCCAGTCTACTATGGCAGTCAACAGGCACACACATGTCCCCAGGAATTGATTTGATGTTTTCTGTGAGTCTGAAAGTTAAAAGAGGCCAAAACCATGGTAGAGAGTGTTTTAACAATTAATGTTGGAACTGAAAATAAGTGAGACAGTCCTTGTTCTACCCTTGTATGATTTACTGCAGTAGGGCTACATTCTGATTCTTGTACTTGCTTTCATGTTCTGCATCCAGAAAGAATAGTGCTGATTGCAATTTGTTCTACTCTCAGTAGGAGATACAGGAGTAAAGGCTGGGATTGGTCTAATGTTTGAGAGAGTGTTGCCATAAAGCTGTTCTGAGAATCTCGGTAGTAATAAGCTAGACAATATTCTCTCTGAAAACAAAAAGAAAAAAAAGAAAGAAAATATTTTTTTTTACAACAGCGATGAAACACTGTAACAGGTTGACTGGAGAGGGGATAGGATCGCCATCACTGGAAATGTTCAAGTTCAGGTTGGATGAGGCTCTTAGCAACCTGACCTAGTTGAAGATATCTCTGCTCACTTCAGGGGGGTTAGAACTAGGTGACCTTTAAGGATTCCTTCCAACCCAAACCATTCTATGATGCTATGATAAAAAAACTCAAGACAAATTTCTCTGCTTTTTGTCATTATGAGCACTTTTGATTCCGATTTTACCACTGTTTTACATGTGGAAACACATACATCTCATATGCCTGGCTGGCTGGTCACAGTCATTTTCAATACTGAAGAGTTCTGGTTGCAATTGATAAGACCTATTTATATGTGTAAAGTCCATTCCCCATGAAGTGATTTTATTTACTTTTAGAAACTGTAGGCTACAGTCTGTTTCATGTGAAATTTTTCATTGAATTTTGAAAGGAATATTCTTTAGTAACTGACAAAACTTCACTCAGAAACATAAAAATGATAAAACATTCTTCAAAACATATAATCACTGCAACGGTAAAAGACTAGACTATCTCATAGTTTAAATAACAACTCTGAAATGTAAAAATAATCTTAAATGAATCAGTATTGGAGTCCATACAGTCAGTTTCTAGTGGCAGTTTTAAGGATTTAAGCATATCATTTCCTAGTTGCTGTGAAATTATCTTGTCAAACTGCTAAATAACAAAGTGAGCTTCATGTATATTAGTTTCATGCTGTATAAGAAAAAATCCCCACATATATTATTGCTTGGCTTCCTATACTACCAGTTCTTTTCATACAGATTGCAAACCCATACAAATTGAGTCCTCACTTTCCTCTGAACTATTTTTTGTATTTTTTTAACTGCTAAAGAAGATATTAACAGCAGCAGCAGCAATGTAATTGGTTTCCTGAAATTTTATCATCTCAATCTAGGTAAGTTCTTTTTATTATGTTTTGCTGCTTGCTCTAAGGTTTTCATATTTAAAAATCAGTGAAAACTGGCAATAGGAGTGTAAAAACTATACCAATATTTCCATTCTGTGGCAGCATCAGATGTTTTTCTTTATCAACTTCATTATTATCACTACACAAATCTCCTATAAGTTTACAAAATTGTGTTGTATTCCAGAAGGTGTCAGCAGAGTATTAGAGAATAAAAATGAGGATGCTCTCTATGGTATTAAAAAATTTCAGTGGTAGAAATTGCTGTATTACATGATGATTAGTACAAAGAAAACATTGTCTACAACTATTACTTTCCACTATTTATTGTGAAAAGGCATGTATTCCTGCATTTTCAACTAAGATAGAAGTTACTGAGATGTATTTTGCTGAGAAAAAAAGCCTCAGATTAAGTATTGGTGTGAAACAATGAAACAAGAAAATCCTCCACAAAGATAGCAGCAACACTTCCATTGGACTGATAAGTTTAAGTCTAGCTCGTAAGAAACTTCTTGCACAGTTATATGTAACTGATGAGATTTTTTTATTGATCCCAGAGCTAGAGCACAACTAAGTATAAAAAATATGGAATATAAAAAATGAATATAAAAATGTGGAGTATTTGATTTATATTCCTCTGTCTCTCATTATCTATTAGTAGCCTAGTCCTACTTCTCATCAACTCAGTGAAAGCACTCTTACACATCCATTGGTATGAGGTGCCTCTCATAATACATATTAACTACACTTTCCTTAAGTAAAGAGGAAGAGGTTCCACTGAAGTTTTTAGGGATAAAATGATAGAAAATATACATATATTGAAATTGTATTCTTATACATTACTTAGTTTGTATAATATAACTTTAAATAATATTAATTTCAAAGATATTAGAACTTTGCATTTATATTGGGAGAAAATAGCTTACAATGCTCTTTCAAAGGCTGCAGCGTACTCATTCCATTGGAACTCACCTGTTCTGTAAAATGAGATCCCACAAGTTCTGCAAGAGAAAAAACAACGCACATGAACAAATTTCCAGGCATGATGTATGTTGTATTCCTTCCCAGACTTTTTTAAACTATTTCAAGAAAATGGGAGGAACAGCTCCTCACAACTGATGATGGTGGCTTTTCCTTATGCAGGCTATGAAAGGTACCCTACCGTTCATTTCTCAAGCTTTTCTTTGTTATGAAGAAGGGTTACACATCATTTAAAAGGCAATGAAAATGAGATTCTCATCTTTATGCGATTCCAGAACCTCTTAATTAATCATAAAAAATTAAGGATTATTTTTAATGCCATCGTGTCAGTTTTCTTTTTTGCTAGTTAGAAGTAGAAGAGACTGAAAAAAAGCATAAGCTTGGAACTATAAAGTAAATAATGAACTTTAAAAGATGTGAAAACCAAAACATATAGGAAAGTGAAATTATGCAATTAGGTCTTCACATTATGTTAATTTAGGATTAAGCTAAAAAAAGGATACATCCAAGCATGATGAGCTATGCCACCCTTTTGCCTTTCATTGTGTTTGTATGAATTTGGCCGTTGGAAATCCTGTGTGTAGATGTTCATGGTGAAAAAATCACTATATGCCAAATACTGTCAACATAAGTATCTGCTTATAAGGCTGAAATAAAATGATCAAAGTATTTCCTTAATTAAGGTCCGTCTTGCTCTTTCATGGAATATTAATATGACTCTCTTCTTTCATATATTACAGGTTTTCTCCATCATTCCTATCTAGGAAATTTCACAATGAAGAAAGATCATGTTATAAGAAGTTTTATTCGTTTTCATGTATTTTGTGCAACTTCAGAGCACTTGTTAAAATCATTTGAATGGGTCAAGGCTTTGAAGTTTAAATAGGCTTTGAAGGGATAAAAGGATCAAGAATGAATTGCAGTTAAAAATGTTTTCAAATTCTCTCTTTAAGTGACTTTTATGAACAAAAAAACTACAAAGATTTGCCTTTGAGTGAGTAGTTTCAAGGTCTGTAATTGAAAACAAATGTACAAACACTGTAGCAATAAATTAGGCATGCACATGAATATATCAAAATACAATTTTTTGAAATGGAGTATCTGCACTCATTAAGTACACCTAAACTATAAGTAAATAAATATTTCTTGTTCCCTCACAATTTATTGATCACATTCTTTAGGTGACTCAAGGGGGAATTTTAATGGATGCAAAACACATTGCTTCCCTTGTCACTGAGAATGGAGTTCATTCCTGTCAACTGCTAATGAAGAAAAGCAGGTTCTGTCCCCAAGGACCCCCCTAACAGAAAGGTCTCCTCTCAGTGTGTTTGCAGGGGAAGTCAGCTGAATTAACTAAACATTGCTTCCACGTCAATTACAAACCAAATAAACTTGACAAATTTTAACACTTCAGAGACTACACATTCATATTGGGGACCTTGACAGGCTTGAGAGTTGGGACTGTGCAAACCTCATGAAGTTCAACAAAGTAAAGTGCAAGGTCCTGAACCTGATTTAGAATAATCCCAAGCACAAATACAGGCTGGGTAATGAGTGGATTGAGAGAAGGTCAATGTGCACTTGCCCCTCAGAAAGCCAATCATATCCTGGGCAGCATCAAAAAAGACATGGCCAACAGGCTGTGGGTCGTGATCCTCCTCGTCTACTCCTCTCTCATGAGAGCCTACCTGCAGCACTGTGTTCAGCTCTTGGGCCCCCAGCCCGAGAAAGACATGGACCTGCTCAAACAGGTCCACAGGATGGCCACTGAGATGATCAGGGGGTTGGAGCACCTCTCATTTGAGGACAGGCCAAGAGATTTGGGGTTATTCAGCCCTGAGAAGAAAGTCCTCAGTGGAGAACTTGTAGCAGCCTTCCAGTCCTTAAAGGGGGCCTACAGGAAAGATGGGGAAGGACTCTTTACCAGGGAGTGTAATGATAGAATGAGGGTCAGAGTTTCAAACTGAAAGAGCATAGATTTAGATTAGATATTAGGACGAAATTATTTTGTGTGAGAGTAGTGAGGCACTGGAACAGGTTGCCCAAGGAAATTGTGGAAGATCCCTTTCTGGAAGTGTCCAAGGCCAGGTTAGATGGAGCTTTGAGCAACCTGGCCTGGTGGAAGGTGTTCCTGCCCATGGCGGGGGGGGGAGGGGGTGGACCTAGATGATCTTTAAAGTCACTTCCAACTGAAACCATTCTATAATTCTAAGATGTCTCTTATAATAAAATCTCTTTTCCAAGGGAGCGACAGTGTGTGAAGTGCTGTTGCACAAGATGGTCTGCCAGAGGAGCATCTGTGAAGCTGAAGACAGTACTGACAATGGGTAAAACCTGGCCTATGAAATGAAGCAAACACTGAAAGAAATAGTGAAAGACTGTTGAGAAACTTCCTTCCAGCTATGTCATCACATGTCCAGCTTGTCATCACTTCAGCCAGCATAGCTAATAAAGTACAATAGCAATGTATATACCTTGCTTTGAGGCCAGGACTTTTCCGGAATAAAAGTTTTCTAACTCTGACAATGACTTGTGAAGGAGACGGTGGGGGCTAGGATGCCCTTTGGTGACTTGAGGTCAAAATTTCCATTTTATGTAAGTACGGTTGTGGAAATTCACTACTTGTCAGTGCATAATTATATTTAACTCATTACTGGGTGATCAAATAGTATAAGTAAGCTTGCAATATTTTCAGGTGGGAACTTGAGCTACTATGATCAAAAGTTCTTCAAGCGTTGTTGTCACTTTGTTCTGTTTTCAGTATGGATTTTTAGGAACCTAATCTGGCTTTTGATGTTAACTGAAAGTACTGGGCAGAAAGGTTAAGTACTGGTATGTATACAAAGTTTTCTTAATCAGTGATCAAATTTTGCTGTGCAAAGAGGAACAGGTGATAGGCAGGATGCACAGTATTAGATTAAAAATTCGGAGAGCACAGGGTTTAGCTTTGATCAGTTTTAAGAAACTGCAGCTGTAAGGCTAACATTCTTAGTCTGGCTATTTTGGTAACCGATCATTAAGAAGTTTCAAAAAGAATATTACAGCTCTGTGATTTACATTCCTGACTGATGAAACTGACTTATTTTTCTAAACCTTCTGCATTCTGCTCTCTTATCTTGTAACAAATTGCATCGTACTAGCAAGATGGGCAAATTTGCCATCTGCTCTAAACTTCAGATAGGCCTAAAATGAGCAGTTATTTTAGAGTTAAGTCAGATGAAGGACGACACAAAGCAGAACTTAAATATAAAACCTTGAGCATTTCATATTGATTATGATCTTATATTTCTTTAATTACTCTTCAGAGTTGCATGTGAACTGAAAAAAGGATGTTCAGAAGATCATCCGAGCACAAAGGGTCTATAGTGCTAATGTGGACCCATACATATCTAATGACATATAGATTTTGACTAGTTCCCTGTGCTACTGCCTTGGATACTTGACCCAAATGGTTGAGTCAGCTGGAAGTGGCTTTGAAATGAAATCCTTTAGATATAAATACTCATTTTTAAAAATGAATCTCTAATCTGCTGTAATGTCTCCCACAATAAAATGGTCTGTACAACCAGTGACGCTGCAAAGACCAGGAAAGGAACATCTGACTGGTTGAATAAAAGGCCACTCCAGTCTTTTGATACTCGTGTGTCTGCATTGCATCCCAACTTTCTGGTCACCAACTGTCCACACCTCAAGAGGGAATATTTAACTCTTCAGAGCACAAACTATAATGACGTTAGCAGGCCATTAAAAACTGACTATATAAACTTAACAGGCTTAAAAAGTGGCTTAAAAACTTGTTTAATTTCTGGTCTTCTCCAGTGTTTTGGACCATCACCTCTGAATTAGTGCAGGATGCTGAAAAACTAGTAAAATATTTGTTAAAATATGCTGTCACTCTGGCAATTTCAGAGAGACACAAATGACTACAATGTGCTTAGGCCTGTCCCATGCCTACCAAGCCCTGTTCAACACTGTTCAATACTCTCAAGAAGAAGAGGTCTCTGGATCTGATGATAAAATGACAGGCACTGCAGCCACTCCAGCCTCCATGACAAGCACTGCGGCTACTCCAACTCCCATGAAAGGCAGTGCAGCTGAACCAGAAAACCAACCTGTGCTGGTATCCAACTTCCCTATACGGAAAAAGAAACACACAGAGAAATCAGCTTGTTTAGTGAGGGATGAAAGTGAACCAGGGTCATCATGACAACAAGAGGAAGAGACAGAACTAGATATAATCACCTGATTCCTGTCCCTGAGTGAGCTGTGAGATCTGTGACAGGATTTTCGCTGCCACACAGGTGAACACATTGTTACCTGGCTGCTCCAATGCTAGGATAATGAGGCCAGTAGCCTGGAATTAAAGGGTAGAGAAGCCAAATGGCTGGGATCTCTCTCCAGAGAAGGGGACATTGATAAGGTGCTTAGAAACAGATACAAGCCCTCAGCCTCTGGAAGAAAATTCTGTCAGATGTGAGGGAATGGTACCCATTCAAGGAAGATATTTCCTGTCACCCAGGCAAGTGGACCACTATAAACAGATGTATGCAGTACCTGAAGGAATTAGTTGTGCTGGAGGTGATTTACAATAACGAGCAGTCATCTAGAAATCCAAATGAACCCCGATGCACACAACCCATGTGGTGGAAGTTCCTACGAAGTGTACCGCCATTATATACAAGCTCATTGGCAGTAATATCCTGGAGAGAAGACAAGGGACAGAGAGCAAATGAATTGGCTGGCCAACTCCAGCAGTATAAAGGCAGTTTTGCTTCTTCCCTACAGGCCTACATTTTGCCTATGGAGGATCTATCCTGTGAGTTTCAGAAGTTCCCATTTGATAAGTCCTGTTCCCCATCTGTATGGGCTCATGTCTCAGATATCAGAACTAGGCACTCCTCTGCTCTAGAGAAAGAGTACAGAAGGCATACACCGCAGAGTACCCTGTGGTTCTCCTAACATGGCCATGGAGAGAACATGAGGAAGTGGGATGGAGAACCCACTTCAGTCCTAGATATGTGTGTTGTGAGGTAAAATAATCATGAAAAGGGATTCTTCCGAGAAGAATGCTGGTCCATTTTCCTGTGGGAAATCCTCCAGACAAAAAATAGAAAGGCAAGTCACAGAATGATAGAATCATAGAATCATTAAGGTTGGAAAAGACCTCTAAGATCACCAAGTCCAACGATCAACCCAATACTACCATGACCACTAAATAATTTCCCAAAATACCATGTCTACATGTTTTTTGAACACCTCCAGGGATGGTGATTCCACCACTTCCCTAGGCAGCCAGTTCAAATGCTTCACCACTCTTTCAGTAAAGAATTTTTCTTAATATCCAATCTAAACTTTGCCTGGTGCAACTGGAGCCATTTTCTTCTCATCTTATCACTAGTTACTTGGAAGAAGAGACTAACATCCCTTCAGGTAGTTGTAGAGAGCGAGTCTTACCTCCTATCATCGGGAAGGGACTTGTAAATTGTTTTCACAAGAAATGACTGACTGATTAGGATTAGAGGGGCCTTGCTTGCAGCCAGGTGTAGGAGAGGGACAAGCAGATTTACTGGACTGTGTGGATCCAATGACCTGACACATCAGATCCACAGTAATACAAGGCTAGTAGACACCAGCGAAAAATGCATCCTGATGCTATCAAGCTATAAAGGGGTAGAACCCATTTCTATTTCTAGGGTTACAGGGTTATCCCAACAGCCAACTGTATTGGAAGCTGAAATGAGCGTAACTGGAAAGGAGTGGCATAAAAAACCCATGCTGACTGGCCCAGAGGCTCCATGCATTCTTGGCAAAGACTAACTCGGGAAAGGGTATTTCAAGGACTCCGAAGGGTACTGGTGGTGGACCTTTGGTACAGTTGCCTTGGAGACAGAGGAAGTTGAACAGTTGTCCACCTTGCCCAATCTCTGAGAGGATCCCTCTGGTGGGTTTACTGAGGGTTGAAGAGCAGGTGCCAATTGCTACCATAACTGTGCACTGATGGCAACATTGTACCAGCCAAGACTCCCTAATCCCATACATAAGCTTACTCATCAGGTGGACAGACAGGAGGCAATCAGCAAAACTCGATCACCTTTTAACAGCTCCATTTAGCCAGTGAGAAAATCTAATGAAGAATGAAGACTAACAGTAGATATTATGGCTTAAATGAAGTCACATCACTGCTGAGTGCTGCTGTGTCGGACATGCTAGAAGTCCAATACAAACTAGAGTCAAAGGACAACAAATGATATGCCATCATTGATATCTTTAATGTATTTTTCTCAACTCCTTTGGCAGCAGAGAACAGGCCAGTTTTCTTTTACTTGGAAGGCAATGCAGTATGAAATCAACTGCCCCAGGGGTGGAAACACAACCCCATCATTTGTCATGGATTGATCCTGACTGCACTGGAACATGAGGAAGCTCAAGAACCTGGTTAGCTCAGTGGTTTGAGCGCAGGGCTGACAACCCTTGCAGTATGTTGATGACAGCATCATATGGGACAACAGAGTGGAAGAAGTTTTTGAGACTGGGAAGAAACTAGCTCACATCCTTCTGAAGGCTGTCTTTGCCATAAAACAAAGTATGGTCAAGGGACCTGCACAGGAGAACCGTCTTTTAGGAATAAAACTGCAAGAAAGATGTTACCAGATATCAATGGATGCAATCAATAAGATAGCAGCTATGTCTCCATCAACTAGTAAAAAGAAAACACAAGTTTTCTTAGGCATTGTGGGGTTTTGGAGGATGCAGATTCCAGATTACAGTCTGATTGCATGCCCTATTTATCAAGTGACCCATAAGAAAAAGTATTTCAGATGGGACGTTGAACAATGACAGGCCTTTGAGCAAATAAAACAGGGGATTGTTCATGCAGTATCCCCTGAGCCAGTCCATGCAGGACAAGATGTAAAAAATGTGCCCTTCACTGCAGCTGGGGACAATGGCCCTACCTGGAACCACTGGTAGAGGCCATATGGGGAGACCCAAGGCTGACCCCTGGGGTTTTGGAGTCAGGGATGCAAAGGATCTGAATCCCAATACACTCACTGGGAAAGAAATATTGGCAGCATACGGAGGAGTTCAAGATGCCTCAGAAGTAACTGCTACTGAGGCACAGCTGTCTTAGCACACCGACTGCCAGTGCTGGGCTGGATGTTCAAAGGGAGGGTCTCATCTACACATCATGTGATGGATGCCAGTTGCATGATCTGTAGAGTAAGTGGGTCGTGCTGATTACACAGCAGGCCCAAAAAGGGATCCCCAGCCACCCAGGAATTCTGGAAGTAATCAAAAACTGAAGGCAAAGCTTTTGGAATGTTGCTCCAGAAAGAGGCAACTCATGCTGAAGAGGCTTCACCATATAGTAAACTGCCAGAGGCATCTTTAATCAACAAATTTTTATTTTTTTTTCCATTGGTACTAATAACTTAATCAATCAGATGCACCGGACCTCCTACGCTAAATAGGCTTTGTTAATTAGATTGATAGCCTAAGAGTCCAAGCAGGATGTTAAGGATGAGAGTATCAGTGTGGAAAATTCATCATTAAAACAATAAACACAGCACTTGCAATCAGTTTTTCTTAAAATGCTAAGGTGGCTTTTGAGGATCTCTATAGACTACAGGACTTTTGGTCCCTGATATTGGTGTTTGGGACAAATGTTCTAAAGCCACTGGAGCACAAGATTAATTGATATTAGACTGAAGTGCACAGAATTAATTAATGTGAGAGAATGAGAGCTAGTCAATATAAACATAGAGATATATGGAATAAATTAATTGGTACTTGGGGAGAATCTAGAATCTTCCTGTACCATCATCCACACTCTGTGCAAAATATATGTGATATTATATAATAAATACTAGTTTTCACAGACTTTTAATTCTGCTGGATTAATTCTACCAGGAAGCTGGCAGATATTAAACTGGAAGCTTTCTCTAAGCATCAAAACAAAAATAAGATTTAAAGAGATAAATATATTTCATTATTTTACCTGCTACATGAGATAGTTAATATTTTGAACTAAAACACTTGTCTTGTAAGATGGATCTATTTTCAGTGTACAGGATTCATCACAACTGTGCTTAAAATTAACATTACAGTTAATTGGTATAATAACAAAGGCTTTTAAGAAAAGAGACTAGAAGCATGTTTGACAACTTTTCAGACTAATAAAACCTCTTTCTTACCAACTGTACCACAAAACCATTCTGATGTTAAATAGTTATGCAATATCTGGTGCATAAAAATTTGGTCAGATTATTGCTCAAAAAGAAATAAAGAAACAAACCAGGCAAGATAATTAAGTTTATGCAATTAGCTGGATTCCAGACTTTCTTGTCTTTTTATTATATTCTTTCTATTATTTCAGTGAAATTATTTGAGCTTTTGGTAATGAAGAAAGATGTGTGAAAAATACTCACTTTGGAAAAAAATACCTGCTTTGGAAAGGCTTGATTGAGACTGCATCAAAAGACTGAAATAAACCTCTCAAATGAGATTAATGAGATTAATGAGTCTGAGATGCTATAAATGTCTTGAATAATGTGTTCAAAGTAGTAAAACAGACCCACAGAAGCTTGAAAGTAATTTATTCTAAGTATGGGTAATGGTAAGATTTCATTAGTACGTAATATTTGGTCAAGCTGAGAACCATTGCAGCTTCCTTATCCTTTTTCATAAACATGGATAGAACATAGGCATCAAAACAAAAAGATTTACAGATGGTTCCTTTTCCCAGAAGTTTACTCTCACTGAAGGTGGAACAATAGGATAATAAGATCTCGTCATAAGAAAATGATAAAAAATGAGACAATGTCCTGTCCATTTCTGGGACTCGTTCTTTAAACTGTTGACCACTATACCCTGGCCCAAGGCAGCAGCTTGGGCATTCACTTAACTTTAAGCATGTTATTTTAAATTAAGCATATTGTTCTAAACCACAGAGAGGATTCACTTAGCTTACATGAGTGGAAGATCTACTGTATTCAAGTTACTGCCAACTCTTACCCAGGAATGATGACATCAGAGGAGATAACTTGGGAGATTTTTTACATCTGTGAAAGCTATGGAGTATTTGTCATAATAGTATGAAGCAATGATTCTCTACATCATTAATTAAGCCTTCAGAGGAAGTTAGTTTACTATTTGCCTTTACTTTTTCTTGTTTGCTATATCCCATTTAATTTATTTAAGCCAAATTAACTTTGTAAGAGGTGTGTTCCAAACACAATGGCTGTCTTGGGATATAACTCTCTACGAGTCTCTTTCTGCCTATTTTATCCCTGTCATTGCAACTTAGCTAAGCAGAGATATGGAACAGAAAGTTTACCTAAAAAGTTACTCACAGACTGCAGCTTAAAAAGAAAAAAAAAAAAGAAGAAAACAAGACAACAAATCCAATAAAAATAACATTTAATCTCTTTCCCAGAAGTTTACATTTACTTTATTCTACTGGCTAATAAGAGCTTACAGGCAGAGTTGGTTGATATTTTTTATTGTCTCATTGCCTGTTAAATAAATCTTCTGTTACAAATGGTATATTGAGCTTTTTGTCAATGTATGATGGCTAAGGTAGCATTAAGCAGAATTGTGTTTCTTTAGAGATACGTCCAGTAATGAGAATGTATTTTTAACCACAACTTAAAGCTTTCTGTGATAAATAGAATTTTAACTTGTTACAGCATCTTTTGTGAATATAGATAAATTCCATGCATATGTTCCACACAAAATGGCTTTTTCACCTTTAAAGCTTGTTCTCCAAATACTTCATTTTGAGCAATCTTCTTTCTTGATGCGTAGCTGGTGCATTGTGCACTGTGCTCACCTGTTGCCTGAATTAATGTCCTGCCCAAAAGCCTGTGGTACCACTCCACTCTGGTTTCCATTCCCAATGGCTTCTGATGACCCTCAGCAGCCTTTCTGCCTCTGCCTCATCCCATGCCTCTCACCTCTGCTGGCTCTGCCTTGGTCCCTTTACTCTTCTCATTATCCTCAGGTCCGTCTTTTTGGTCTTCTCTGCTCGGCTCATGCTTACTTTGTTAATCTGCAATGCAGATACTACTGAGGGAATATCAAAAGCATAACATTGATGAGGGGCACTGCATAAGATTAAATATGGGTGAGAACTAGCACACATTGCTTTCACAGGCAAAAACGGTTTGTTGGAGTTCCATGGCAGGGATGCTAACTTGGAGCAGAAGTAAGTAGTCATAGGAGAAAGAAAGAAGGGAAGAAAAAGAAGATACTAGAAAGAAAATTGTATGTGCCCAAGATGCAAATTATCTTTCTATGGTTCTGGGAATCACTCTAGATAAGAATAATTCTAGGGAAAACCTGACTGAGGTTCTGTTGCCTGTGATAGAGCAGCTTCATCACAGATGAAACCTGCAGGACACAGGTGATAACTCTAACAAGATCCTAATTATACGTGAACTCTGCTTCTTTTAAAGCTTAATTATTTTGTAGTATATAGATTATTATACTGATACAGGTTGGAAAGGACCTCAGAAGATCATCTAGTCCAGCCCCCCTGCCAGAGCAGGATCACCTACAGTAGGTCACACAGCAACGTGTCCAGGCAAGTTTTGAACGTTTCCAAAGAAGGAGACTCCACAACTTCCCTGGGCAGCCTGTTCCAGTCCTCTGTCACCTCACAGTGAAAAAGTCTTTCCTAATATTTTTGTGGAACCTCCTATGTTCCAGTTTGATTCCATCACCCCTTGTCCTGTCATTGGACGTTGCTGAA
>NW_009733607.1:0-840 GCF_000703405.1 Apaloderma vittatum
GGGAAAACCAAGTGTTCGCGAGCCCCAAAGATGTGTTTATCCACCTTCTCGCCTTTAGTGCGGGAAGGCTGTTTCCTGCAGCATGTCAGGATCATCCGTGAGCACTCTTGGTCTCTCCGTAGGTGGTGGCCTATCCCGAACACCTGGATCTTCGTCCCTACGCCTCTCAGACAGCGGGAGAACCGTTCCGCTATGCCTTATATGCTGTCCTGGTGCACAGAGGTGACAGCTGCCTTGCAGGACACTATTTCTGCTACGTCAAGGTGAAGAGCCGCGTCCTTCCTAACAAGGGGGAAATGCGTGTTGGGGCAGACAAGCTTTCCCAGCAGTCTTCCCAATAGCCAAGGTTTTTTGGGGAGAAGGTCTTCTTAGGGGCTAGGTTGGAGTTTTTTCTGCTCTACTCTCGGCTCTGTAGTTTTCTGCCTGTGTTTTTAGGGAGGAAGCACACAGTTCACCTCCAGCTGTCTTTTAACAGGCCAGCGATGGACAGTGGTACGAGATGGACGATCAGTCTGTGGAACGTTGTGGCATTGCTACAGTTCTCAGGCAGCAAGCCTATTTACTGTTCTATGTCAGGTAACGACCCGCATTGAAATGTGTTCAGAATACATTTCCTTCTCATGCTTTTGCTATTTTTCTTCTCATCTTCCTGATCCTGCCTGAGGATGCAGTTACTAACCACGTCATTCAGCTCTGTCAGATCTGAACTACCCCCCCGCCAGCCCTTCTCTTTCCTTGCCGGGCTGTAGTGTGCTGCTCTGGTGTGAACTGCTCCTCGTCTGCTCATGTGGAGAAAAGGGCTGAAAGGGGGCCTAGGGGAAAGCTGGGGAGGGACCCTTC
>NW_009733607.1:933-1396 GCF_000703405.1 Apaloderma vittatum
TGCTGAGGCGCGGGCCCAGGCTGCCCAGAGAAGAGGTGGCAGCCCCCTCCTTGGAAATGTTCAGGGCCAGGTTGGACGGAGCTTTGAGCAACCTGGTCTAGTGGGAGGTGTCCCTGCCCATGGCGGGGTGCTTGGGACTAGAAGATCTTTGATGACCCTTTCAAGCCAAACCATTCTGTGATTCTGTGAAATGGAGGCCATAGCGGGTACAAAGCTGAGGTCTTGTCCAACAGCAGCAGACCTGGCAGGAGAACTCCAACCAAATTTCCCATTTCTTGGTTATTTCTTCTCTCTGTTGTAGCAACCGCTTGATGAAAGTGACTGAAGGCCAGAGGAGGCTGCAAGAACACCCTAAACAGAGACCGTTCTTTTTTCTGCAGGTGCTCTGATCGGAAAGTTGGAGAAAGGGCTCTGTCCTCACCAGCAGCAGCAGCAGCATCAGCAGCAGCATCACCAGCAGCAG
>NW_009733608.1:0-18384 GCF_000703405.1 Apaloderma vittatum
GTGTGTGACAACCAGCAGGACACCTGTCCACCCTGGGTAAACTTAGCTTATTATTGCTGTTTCTGTATGAAAGGAAGGTTTTTTCTGTATGTGGTAAGTATGTTCAATAATGCTGAATCTCATTTTATGGTAATGGTTCAGTAGCACATACCTGTTACTGAAGGTTTAGTTCCAAAAGCTCTTGGGCGACAACAGAGCAATCCATTTAAGTGTACTCCTAGTTCTGAAGCTCTTTGTTGGATCAAGTCCAGCATCTTCTGCATTTTCTGCACATAAACCCTGAGTAGAGAAGGGAATCAACAGAACCTTCTGCATCGTTGATTCTTCATGACTGGTCATGCCTTTTTCCAAAACAAGCAATGTCACTTTGGTTAAATCTAGTTATCATTAGGTGGAACAACTATAGGCCAAGAATTCTTATTAGAAATAAAATAAGATACTTTGTTCAAACTGCACTGGAGACAGTGAAAAACCTAGAGAAATCTTAATTCAAATGGCTTAATGATCTCTGGCACTACATAAATTCCTTGAGCAAAATATAGTCAGTTGCTATCTTCAAATCCTTCTTCACGCTATTCTGTGATAGACTTTTTGCATTTCAAAACGTCCTGTTTTGGTTTTTTTTGTAGGGATGACTTATGATCTAAAATATCTGACATGTGTCTATATATTTTTGGCTTGTAAAGGAATATAAAAAGTATAGTATTTAGCCAAATATTTGTTATCCAACAATCTCAGGACAGTATCTGCTAACAAAAGTATCAGACACTCACATTCAAGGGCAAGAGAGTCACCAATGTATAGATAAACGTTTTATAAAAAAGTAAAATCTCGCAGTAATTTAGTAAGCTGAAATTTTGATATGACAAAGCAAATTCAGGAAGCATTTTTAGTCTCAGTCCATCAAATAACGTTAATTACCCTCATGGATACTATTGATCCGTGCATAGCTACTCACGTTGATGGGACTTGGCCACTTATCTTCCTCTTTTATGCAAACGTTCAAAGCAAAACAAGAAAGTAATTTGAATGGATACTGATGTCCAGCCCAAGCTTTGCTCAAATAACAATGATGCCGGCACTGTCAGTTTGAAAATGTTCTTCTCTGTTAGCAAAGACGGGAAGAGCAACAACTCCATAAAAACTAGAGCTGGCGTAATTCAAAAGTGTTACAGCAGTGAAGAAGTAGTGATTTACACTAGCTAATCATCAAGAAGCTGACTTTCAAAGAACATTTAGTTCAGCATGAGAATAAAAAAAAGTGTTTTCTACATGGACTAGAACCTCATGTTACAAGAAAAAAGCTGGTTTTACTGTTATCATTTTGTCTTCAAATATGTCCAACTTGCTGTTGATTTCAAAAGACCAGAGCAAAATGAGGAAAGGAAAAGTAAATCTTGTGGTGAAAGATGAAGACACTAGAAGTAGAAAAATCCTCATTCTTTAAGATTCTATTCATTGTCAGATGTGGTGAAAATACTCCCAGAAATGCCAGTTTATTTACATAATGGACAACAGGTAAAAATTCCAGGCAGAACTCTCTTTCCTTCTTGTATATAAACAATGTGCACCTTTTTCACTTTCGGTGTGTTGAAATGGCCATTAACTCTGCAACCGTGCTGAAATCCATCTCAGCTATAACAACGTTTGCTGTTATTTTTCACCTTGCACCCTGTATCTTTCAATAGTGGTGTCATCACTGGATAGCCTGAGGGACTGTTAATTTAAATTGATGCAAGCTTTTGAACTAAATGCATTACATGTATTTGATTGGATTTTTGTCATAACAATGACAATATAAACAGAGACATCTCCTTAGACTTTTTTAAAAAAAATAAAAATCAGTGACTGACATGAGGTGATTTGACCTGAAGAAAAAGCTTTCAGGAAATTAATACACAGCATCTGAAGGTTACTGTATTGCATATCAACTGACACCTCAGTAGGACATCATAAAACCTCAAAGGTGGATCAGTTCAGATGCAGTCAAAGGCTTCATCTCCAGACAGCAAATGTAGTATCAAGTTGATTCATAAAATGAATGTTACCCTAAAAGATAAGATCTAACCAAACAGTTTCACAAAATTTGCAACCTGTGACATTTCATGGAAGTCTAAAAATGTAAATATACTGAAAATATTTTGCAACAAAACCAAAACTGTGGAAAGACTGGAGAGTGAGCAATTCTTTCTATACCTACTTTCACGACCAAACTGAAAGGGTTAACCAGCTGTGAGAGGCTAAGCTTATGTTACTCTAAGGGTAAGAATTCAAGTAGAATAATTTCCAGAAGTTAATTTTCAGCTTCCCTATGCCTTTTGCCCATTATTGCTTGCATTATTCATGGCTTAAATATAAAAGGCAAGTCATAAATAGAATTGAGATAAAAGTTAGACCAGTGAAAATGGTTAAAGATAGGAAATAATTATGCAGATCCAGTGGCTAAATATAGCATCATTTACACCCCTTTAGTAAATGCTAACACACCCACATGTAATTAGTCACCTAAAGAACATTAAGAGATTGAACTATCAAGTGCATAATCTGTAACAGGAGGTTTAAACATTTTAAAATACGTATTTCTGTTATCGCTATTTAACGAAGTAATTGATTTTCTATCAAAATCACTCAGTTCTTAAAGTGTACCCACCTGTGTGAACAACTCTTCAGTTCTTTTATCTGGCATGTTGGAAAAGGTCTGGGAAGGTCTATAGTTGAGTTTGGAGACAGCCCTTTTGTTCCAGTGAAGAGCCCATCAAGCTCACCCACAGCAGCTGAGCTAGAGCAACTCCAGCCTTGTGCTAGTGAAGCATCTGCAGAAAACAGAGCAAAGTCAGCAGACGTGTATGGAGACTCACAAACTTCCTGAACTTTGTAACTCCATTAATAAAAAAGAAAGGTATGGATGTATGATGTGAAAATACTTGACCTTTTTAAAGTGAGGATATTTTTGTTAAACTGACACTTCAGAGGATGATAGTAAATTTTAACTGATGTAGCTTGTGATAGCAGAGGCAGCAAGTGAGGCTGTTACACACAAACTCCAGAATAAGCCAGTTTTAAAGTGTAAAAAGCAACTGCTGTTTTCTGTGTGAATATTATGAAACAGACAGATTCTCTAAGCATGAATCAGAGAGGATATTGTATATCTGAAAAGTCAGACTTCTTTCAAATCAATTTTTTCCATGCCCACACTGGCCAGAATATTGAAAGCTGATGAAACAGTGTGGTATTTTATTTTATCCTGTTGTGTGTTTTAGTTAACTTATTTTAAGAGAAAGAAAAATCAATACACTAATAAGGCAGTATGAAAAGCATTAACAAATGCACAATTGGGTGCAAGCGTGTCACAGTCACACAGAATGATTTTCACTGCAGAAGAATCTCAGACCAGATCCGCACAGAGAATATAACCACGTTAAAATTATTTAGGGAAGCCTTTTTCCAGTGTGATCAAAAAGCATTGCAAGAGCTTTTTGTTTTGCTTGCTCCCAGCTCCTGAGCACGACAAAAAAAAAAAATAATCTCTATTTTTTTATCCTGGTAAAACAGGATATTTAGAATTAACAGACCTGCATGTGGGACAGACTAAACAGCAACTAAGGTTACTGCTTCCTTGCAGCTACCCGGACTGTGGAGCGGCTCTGTGGAGAACATCCTGGGGCCATGGTGGTCAATGACATGGCGGTGGCCAGCAGTGGCCCCCGCTGCAAGGAAAGTGCACCATGCCCTGGCTGTATGGGCAGGAACACGGCCAATCGGTTGAGGGAGGTGATAATCCCCCTCTGCTCAGCACTCATGGGACAAGAGCTCTGTCACTGGTCTGGTTTGGGCACCCTCAGCAGAGGAAACTCATGCATAAACTGGGGTGAGTTCTGATGAGGGCACCAAGGTGTCTTGGGCTGCAGCATAGTCCTGCCCTGCAGCCTGAGGGACACCAGGCCTGGCTGAGCCTGGAGAAGGCACAGCTCAGGGGCCATCAAACAGCAGACCCCAAAACCTACAAGCAAGCCATCAGGAAGATGGGAGTCAAACTGCTCACAGTGATGGACGGTGGGGAGAATGAGAGACAACAGGTATGAGTTGAAACTCAAGTAATTCAGACCGGATATAAGAGGGGGAAAAACTCACTGAGGGTAATTTAGCAGTGGAGCAGGTTGTCCAGAAATGCTGTGGGAAATATTGGAAGTTTTCAAACCCTGACAAGATAGGACAATCTTGTCTAGTTTCATGGCTGACCTTGGTGCGGCCAGCAGGGTGGACCAGACATCAGGCTGAATTATCCTGTGATTCTCTGGCTGTTTCTGAAGACAGACTGCAAAATCTCCCTCAGCAATAGATGCTGCACTCTTCTTATCACTGTAAAGTTTTCTTACTGTCTAATGTGAATCTTTTCTGCAATGTAAGTCCATTAACTCCGTTTTTTTCCACTACAGATGTACACTTACTATGCGTTCGAAGACTGTTACCATGCCATTTCAGGTTCCCTTAGAAGTTTTTTGAATGCTTACTACTTCATTGGCCATTAAGTGCCACATTTTAATTTGTTCTAACTTTTGGGCTAATGTATGGATGTGCCAGTTTTCCTGAGGATTCTTGTGTATGCTTAAACCATGAAGATTAATACAGTAGGAGAACACTCAGCTAGCTTTTAAAATTTTATTTCTCTGCTATGTATTTCATTCATTATCATAATAAAAAAATAATAATGCATTTTTCTTGTCATCCCATAGTTCCTAGGCTACATATTATCTGATAGTATAACTCTTAAGCTCCTTGTGAGGTGAAGTAGCCATGTTTTTCTCTCTTGCCTTTTGGCCTATTATAATTCTTTTGGTAGCTCATTCTGTGAAGTCACACATGACTAAACTGTATGACTGTTCTGAATTTGCATGCTTGCAGCTTTTAGGTACAAGCCTATTCCCAGTGGAACACTGTCCTGCTAGCTTATTCTGTTCTCATTTCTCATCATCTAATTTGGTTTTGATTGTTTTCTCAACAGTATGAGCTGCTTGCCTTTTTCCCTTTTCTTCAAAGGGTGTTCCCTCTTATATAAACACATACATCAGAGACTACTCTTCTTTCCATTCCTTGAATTCTGCTGCCAAATAGAAATAATTTTGTTTCAATGCCTCAGGGTGAACACTTATTTATCAGTCTTTCCTATATTTAATCAGGTGTCTGAGAGTGACAATGACTGCAGTGTAGGAGTCATGGAAGGAGTGAAGCTGCTGAAAACCAGGCTGGGCTGGCAGAGCTGTGACAGCTCTCTACTTTGCCTCAGGATCAGAATCCCCGGTCGCACTGGTTATCCTGGCTGTGGTGAGGCAGATGAGAAAGTACAATTCCTTCACCCAACACACTATGAAAAAAGAGATGTTTTCAGCTTACTCAGGCGTTAGACTAGGACAGAATAGGATGCCCTGGACGAGAAGGATACCCAAATCAAGGTATGCTTGAACAGCAAAATGAAGACATTAGTGCAGCATAGGTAGCCATACCTTTCATCTAACTGGTAGAGGCAGCGACAGCATCATAGATGCAGAAGCACAAAATTCATTATGCTTGTGCAACTAGGATAAGGTTATGGGGGCTGCACTTGCATCCATACCTCTACAGCATTGCTCCTGTTCTCCTTGTGCAAGAGAGGCAAGAAGTAACTTAAAAACCTGTCCCAGAATTTAGTTGCTCCTCATGATGCAGTGAAGAAATAGCTTGAAGGCTTTCCTTATTCTGTAAGAAATCCCTGTGGGTTGTTCTAGGTTAGCTGCTACCCAGGCAACATTGCAACGGGTAAATTCAGTCCCTTGGCACCATTATAAAATCATAAAATCACAGAATCGTTAAGATTGGAAGGGACCTTGAAGATCATCTAGTTCCAACCACCCTGCTGTTGACAGGGATGCCTCTCTCCCACTAGACCAGGTTGCTCACAGCCCCATCCAACCTGGCCTTGAACACCTCCAGGGATGGGGCATCCACATCTTCCTTCGGCAACCTGTTCCAGTGCCTCACCACCCCCGTGGTTAAGAGTTTTTTCCATATATCTAATCTAAATCTACCCTTTTGTAGTTTCAAGCCGTTGCCCCTTGTCGTATCACTACAGGCCCTCATAAAAAGCCCTTCTCCAACTTTCCTGTAAGCCCCTTTCGTGTATGAGAAGGCCACTATTAGGTCACCCCAGAGCCTTCTCTTCCCTAAGCTGAATAACCCCAGCTCCCCCAGGCTGTCCTCACAGCAGAGGCTCTCTAACCCTCTAATCACCTTCGTGGCCCCCCTTTGGACCCGCTCCAGCAGATCTATGTCCTTTTTTGTACACTTTAACAAGACTCCCTCTTAAATCAGCCCATTTTCGTTAGAACAAATACAAATACAATTTTGCAGTTTGTTCTACACACTTTTTTTATATATCTGGCTTTCATCTGAGAAGTAATATCCTAGACTCTTCAACTTTTAGGGTTCAATTTTTTAGTGTTTATTTGCTTAAATCTTACTAAATATAAGAAGATACTTCTATATGCCATCTAACTGGAGAGCTGGGAGGACAAATTCATCATCCCATTTATTTCAATGAATTCTAAACCAACTACAAGTTTCAGCAGGGTAAAATCCTTATCTTTTCTGTTATCTAATAGTGATGACAATATTGTGGTCCTACTATTTACAGACAAGTTTCATTGAGGGGAACTAACTTCAGGGATCACGGGGTTTTGGAACCTTTGACAGAGGTATTTGCCAACCTTGACAATACAAGCCACTTTCAAATGTGAAGACACCTGCACAACCTTTCTAATAAGCGTAGCATGTCTCCAGTCAAATATCATCTGCCGTGACGTAGAGATTAGAATGAAAAGGCAGACTGAACATGAACGATCTCAGTGATGAAGATGGTCTTTTGTTATCATTCCAGGCTGAATTGCAAATCCTGAGCTTACTACTTCAATAAATCATTGTGTGACCCCCTGCAAGTCTTCTTAAATAATTACAACTAATATGCGATCACTTGCATCACATTCTTCTCCTGTATTGGGAAGGATATCACAGACACATGTGCCTATACTAATGCTGTCTTGTCATTTTGTCATTTTCTTTCCTAGATTTTATCCACGAGCTGAGCAACAGTCACACAAATAAACATGCCTGAGCAAAGCAATGATTACAGGGTTGTTGTGTTTGGAGCTGGAGGAGTGGGAAAAAGTTCCTTGGTCTTGAGATTTGTGAAGGGCACTTTCAGAGAGAGCTACATCCCTACCATTGAAGACACCTATCGGCAGGTGATCAGCTGTGATAAGAGCATATGCACTTTGCAGATAACCGATACTACAGGGAGCCATCAATTTCCAGCCATGCAACGTCTTTCTATTTCTAAAGGACATGCTTTCATTTTGGTTTACTCTATCACCAGCCGACAGTCCCTGGAGGAACTCAAACCGATCTATGAACAAATATGTCAGATTAAGGGAGACATAGAAAGCATTCCAATAATGCTGGTAGGGAACAAAAACGATGAGAACCAAAATCGAGAGGTGGACAGCAGCGAAGGGGAAGCCATGGCTAAGAAATGGAAATGTGCCTTCATGGAGACCTCTGCCAAGCTGAACCACAATGTGAAAGAGTTATTCCAAGAATTGCTAAACCTAGAGAAACGCAGGACTGTGAGTTTGCAAATCGATGGCAAAAAAAGCAAGCAGCAGAAAAGGAAAGAGAAGCTGAAAGGCAAATGTGTGGTGATGTGAAATTGCACTGTCAGAAGTCAGTCACGCAGTCTCACCTGTCTGATAATACCCATGTAAAATCTATAGAGAGAACAACCATGCAAGACCCTATTTATTAGTATCTGTTTTAAAAGAAATATTTGAAGTTTGAGTTATAGTGATTACTATGAAAACAACCAACAATCAAAGGAAAAAGAAAAAAAAAAGTAAAAGAAAGATGGGCCACGATACCAAATTCTGTAATTTACAGAAGAAAAGATGTTTTATCCTTAGCGTCAAGTGAAGGATTTGGAAATCCAACTTCATATTATTTACATGTTTACACAATTCAAGCAAAGGCAATGTATGATGTTAGAAGACAAACAAAAAAGTGGCCATGAAGAAACCTAGAATGTGTAAATTCATGCTGGGCGACGTCATCATGTCCTTCAAGAATACTGTGGATGAAGACTTTGGTGCAGTTCTCATTACTGACTGATGCGGCAGTGTGCATATGGTAGTTTCGGATCTGCCAAAGAAACAAACTGTTTCACACTAAAAGGATGTGTAGGGGTAGCACAATAAAAAGGGACAGATACTGTCTCTACGCCCAGCACGAGATTTCTTTTGAGTATGATGCGATGTTTGAACTAAAGAATGAGGAAAAGCCAGCCCCTGTAAAAGAGATAGAGATCATCTTCTCCAGACCCACAGCTCCAAGAATGACCTGTGCTTCTTGCCCCAATATGTTTCAGAACATCTTCCCAAAGATGTTTGGCTACAAAGAAAGTCAGACTTGACAAAAATGGTGTGTATGTACAAAGAAAATGTTTCCCCTGGGAGGACTGTCTGGGGAGTCCCCTATAACAGCCTCTATGGGAAAGGCTCTGCTCAAGTGGTGCTGATGGTTAAATGAACACATGGTGTAATCAGTGAATGAACGGCAAGTCCACTGAACTGATGGTAGCCCTGGAGAGATGTTGGTGTATTCTACAAAGATTTTATTAAAATTACCATATTAGCTGTATGGAACTTCTTTACATCACTGTATTCCAATCAGAATGATTTTGCATTCATGCACTACTAGAGTTCTTGCCTTTATATTGTCTGAAGGGTTTTATATTTGCCATTTAAACTCATGATTTGAACTGCTGTGACTATTTATAGAATCAAATCCTATATCTGGAGTTAGGATCTATGAGACTCTTTAAGAGAAAATTTGCTGGAATAAGTACTACAGGATTTGGCATAGTAAAAGTTGTAGTCAGTACTGTGTTACAATGCAATACAAAGTTCGTATTAGAAAAAAAAACTTAACAACTCTACCCCCAAACAATGTATTTAAACCACTTTGTCAGGGGAAACTCCTCTTCCCAAAACCTTTATGAGGGGAAAGAGATTACAAAATGTGAGCTTTTCTGGATTTCTCCTCAAAGCTTTTTTAAAAACTAACATGAATGAATGAAGTATTTATCCTACTGATAAAAAAGACCACCTAAGATAAAAGAAGCACATACATTTTTTAAAGGACACATCAAAATTGTACAAGCTACAATTTGCACCTTAGGAACTGCTTTGAAATAATAAAAAATCCGCATATTTTTGGTAAATGTTTATGTCAAAATCATACTATGAGAAAATGCAATCAAGTACTGGTATTATTAGTATGCATGCTGTTACATTATAAATATCTTCTATGAGCTGTTCAAATGGAGTATTTACATTAAAAACTGTTACCTTGTTCCTCTCAAAGTTATTCCTTGCTTACCTTCCACCTTTCAAAGAAAAGTGCAAGTATTTCACAGGTAGACTGCTAGCATACAGTTCTTGGAACAAGAATTGCTACTAGCGTTGTCTGGAAAGGAGCACAACTTTCTTCACTCATGCAAGAAATTCTGGCACCAGTAAAGTCAAGAGTAAAACTTCTACTGTTTTCAAAGAAGATAGAATTTTGTGTGTTTACTTCATTGAATTAGAAGAGAAAATTGGAGAGAGCATGAAAAAAAAAAAAAGCTAAAGCTTTTCTTTAACAATGAATTCCTGGCTCTTATAGAATGCTTTTTCTCCGTAAGTCTCAAAGCACTTTACAAGAAGGACAGCGTCATTATCCTAACTTCTCAGGTGGTGCAACTGAGACATGAAGAGAGGAAACAACTGCACACAGATTACCTGGCACGCTAGGGGCAGACCCAGGAACACAAGCAGATCTCAGACTCAGCCCAGTGGTTGCTCTGCATTTGGTCAGATTGTCTCTTCACGTTCTTGAATAATTTCTAAAACGCATAAAGGAATCTGGTATGGCTCACACAGCTAAGTGCATCTTTTCTTTTCACTCGGTCAACAGATCAAAAAGAACTTCCAGATCAGGGATGCAAAACATTCAGAAGCACTATGTTTAGTAAGACTTTTATAAATGTTTGTATATCTGTCTTATCTGCAAGCAACTGACTGATGTTCCTCATCTTTACAGCACTCGATTCCACTAATGGAACTGGAAAATCAAAAGAATATTCACACTTAAGGAATAATGGGTCACACGCGGAGGTCAGCACTGCAGAGGTCTCCCACTGATGCTAACATGCCAGTGCCAAAGGTCGTCATGCATGGCACATGCCTAAGCAGCCAGCATGAAATAATGACAAAAACTCAGAAGAAAAAAAAATAGGCCATATATAGACTAACATCCTTTTAACATTATTACGTTGATTATTTGCACCATAAAGAGTCTTGCAGAAGCAGAATATAGGGGATAAGAATTACTTAACAAACTGTGACTGCAAGAACATTACAGTCTGAATTTTGGCCCTGGACTTTTTTTTGCATGTGCCTCATAGCAAGAAAAGAGTAATTGTATGGCAAAGATGAAAATAAAACAAGTAGCTGCCAGTTGTTAGGCTTGAGGACCATTTCCTTTAATTACCAGTTGATTCCTCACCTGCTACATAATAAGCCATGAATTATTTCATGGACTTGCATGTATCAACGCAAGGCCAGTAGAGAAGCAATATTACTCATGGACCATAGACTCAAAAAATAATGTATTTTGTAATCTTACATTGCCATCCTAGTTTATACTACTAGATTTTACATATCTTACACACTTGTGAGCTGGTTTAAAATATTTGTTTTGCTATTACTTATACAATTATTTTTTTTAATACAGGGAAGAAAATGTACGGTAAAAAATATACAACTTTATTACATTTTGTGTTTTATTTGGGAATGTGACGTCGGTATAATAAACTCTTTAAAATGTGCAGAAAAATATGGCGTATTTAAAGCATCTAAGATCTACAGTGAATTTTAGCACCCAGAAAACATGGTCTAGACAAAATGACTTTACAAAGCATGACTTTTATATGTATATATGAAATAATAAGGTACATAGTTATCATGAAAAATGTGTTGTTGCAATTGCATTAGCAAATACTTTATTCAAAAACTCTAGATAATAAGTCGTTTGTGCCTACAAGTTTCTATGTTTCTGGTGATGTTCTGAACATACAAAATAAAGTTTTAAATGGAAACACAAGTTTGGAAGAAGTCTTGCTGATGCCTGTATTGTCTTTGTTTCATAAGTAAGTTAAGTATGTATTTTTAAAAAGTTTTAAAGGCTACTCTCCCAATCAAGATACCTTCTTACATGTTAGGCAGTGTCCTAAAATCCTGAGCAATTCAAGTCCGACTCCTGAAAAGTCCTGAGAGAATTGGAGCAGTATAATCATATATAACATTTACGTTTTTTATTATACTGCCACAAACACCTGCACTTTCAAAACAATCTACCTTCACAAACCACAAATTATCAGTGGATGTTTCTTTTGGTCATCAAATAGCAAAACAGTTCTGGAAGCTAGACTATTTACTTTAAAATAATGACAGATAAAAGTTGGTATTTGTATAAATATGAAGCTTAGTGTAATGGATTCTGCTATTCCTCCACATTTTTACCAATTTTCAGATGTTTTTTCAAGATTTCCTCCTATTGCATGTTGTATTGTCACCTGTTACAAAGAATGTCAAACATCATACTTTGACACTCCTTGCAGTTTCAAAGATGTGGTAACAATTGTTCAGTTAAATAATCATTTCTATATGTAAGCAATAATTCATACTCAGCTGAGAGAAGAATAAACAAATAAACTTGAAATACTTAAGCACATTGGCAAGCACATTGGCAGCGAAATACTGAGTATTTAATGCAAGTTTCATATTACTGTGAAGTAATTGGACATTGGAGCCCACAAAGCTTTTTATTTTTGGTAAAAATTCCCAGAACTCCTAATAACTCATATTGCTATTTTTTTTTTCATCTAATACACCATCATTGACTATGCTTGGTTTTAATTCTGACACAGCCACTGTAGAACAGTGGATATGCCAAGTCAGTGCCCTGAGGTTTACACAAAGTAGTTAGTAATTGTTTCACAGATGTTTACTCTATCATATTCCAGAGAAACACCACAAGCTTTACAAAATTTCCCTGCTTCTACATTTTTTATTATTGGTTACTACTCTTATTTCCCACTGGAAAATATTTTCATTGTTAACACAGACCCTCATTTAAAGTTGTGAATACATAGTTGTCACGTTTAATTCAGTGGCATATTAACTGGCATGTGCCACCCACCCTCTATGTACATTTTCTAATGAATCCATCAGATTATTTCATGTTGTTGATAGTGTCTAAAGTCCAACTCAACTAAGACTGCAAACAGAAGGAAAGCAGAGCTTGAGCACCTTTGAAAGTACTTGGATGCTCCTTGTGAAGGATATAGACTCTTCTCTAAACTAACCAGAGGAATATTTGGTTTTAAGACTCTTCTGTTTTGTATAGTTTACCTTGGTAAAAAAGCACTACTTTTTGTAATGAATCATAGCAGACCTATTGAAAATCATAACGGAACTGAAGTACAAAAGAGTGTTAGTTGTTCAGACAGTTTTTTTTTCTTAATTCAGATGCCAAGAAGTAGCCCACAATAGATCCTACAAGTATGTGTCTTCCTGATGCTCTGAAAGCTGTGGATGACAGTGTCTGTCACATGGAAACTGCCATTGTATTTGTACTAATTTAAGGAAAGAAAGCAGAAAATAAAGAAACAGAAAAAGTGTTTCTCCATAAGAGCTTTATGGCAAGTCTTTTTTTTCCTTATATAAAAGCAGAAGGATCAGATGAGGGGAGCACTAAGGTGCCACTCACTAATATATCTGCTTTACAGCAGCATTTGCTCAGTGCTGTTGCAAAGATCCTTTGCCTGTGGTACTTGCCTTTCTTACTTGGTTTGGTTACCGCTGGTGGTTAGCTTGACCCTTAAAAACAGGCTGTTGATCTGTTTACTAATTTGTTCAAGGTTAGGTATGCTTAAAATTACCATACTATATGCTTAGGCATATGATTTTAATTCCAGCTTTTACCTGTGGTCCACTTGTCCTCTGCACCACTGGATCATTGTAATAAAGGAAGGAAGAATATAATAGTGAGGAGTGAGTGTCAAGGATTAGGGCTGGACCAGACACCAAACGCTGACAGATGCTCTCTCTCCCCTCTCCCTCCCTACAGGGAAAGGGAGTAAAGCAGAGATTTATGGATTAGAAGATGAAAATAAAACAGCTTTAATAAAACAATAACAGCACTAATAAGGAAATAGTGAAAATAATGAAATACATATAAAAATAGAGGAAACTGGTCTCGAACTTGACCCTATTATCCCATCGATGGTAATCCCCACTGATGCTGCCGAGTAGGTGGCACCATGGAAGCCCCAGGCTCAGCAGCAGAGGGGAACCAGACACAGGAGCTCAATTTGGGAACTCAAGACCAGGATCAAAGGCAGTAGTCCTCCTCAGATGCCAGCCATTGAAGAAGAGGAAGAACAAGAAGAAAAATGTTTATTCCCCATGATCCATCAGTTTTATACTGAATATGACAGGGAATGGAATGGAATACCATTGGTCACCTGTACTGTCCCTTACTCCACAGAGGTCATATTTTTTATTTCCTTGTAACCCCCTTTAATTCCCAGCACCCCCAACATGGCACACAAGATCCAGCCGTGACCTTGGTCACTTTAGGAGTGAGTATAAGCAAGAGCCTTTCTGCACACCAACCCCTGGTGTAACAATAAACATCAGGCGTTATCATTTCTAGTACCAGACACTGTCTGCAAAAACATGCTGTTAACTTCAGAATGTGCAGCTTCTTAGAAGAGACTCGGCTGAAAAGTAAAATCACTGACCAGAATTGTTTCTGTTTTGCTCAAACCAGGACACAGGAAAATGGTAATGTCAGAAGATTTTACATGAGCTTACTATTTCTCAGGAAATTCTAAGATCAGCAAGGACTCGTAAATGTATTTTCAAAGGAAAAATCAATATTCAGTGGTCATGCTGAGCGGCACTAATGAACACTGCTTGTGTAACAGCAGGTTACACAAGGAGAACAATTTCTGCTCACTCAGTGATCTAGTCAAATCTGTAACTCCTTATGAAAGCAACTCTGCACTAGATGGCTAATTTTTATGCCTGTGTAGGAGAACACACTCTAACCACAGCGTTTTAGCTCCCTTCTCTTTCCTCTTCGGTCCAGGGGGGGTCTTAGTTTTTCAAAATCAGAAACTTCTGGTAGATGTTCAATAACATGATCCAGCCCTTCCCCACATTAATCAGACAGGCACCTACAGACAGCATCTGCAAACAGCAGGGAAGTGACTAAGCAGCTACCTCAGCGGAGAAGTAGGCAGCAGAGAAAAGAAGGGTGAGCATGGTGCTCTTTTCTACCATGTATGAAGAGGCAGATATTCTCAACAAGACCTCTACAGCCATGACCACCAGGTCCATTCCTTCCAGAATCGTCACACAGATCAAGGCTTTTTTTAAAAAATGAAATGTAAAATTGTTTGAAACAACAAAGTACAATAAAACAGGAAGAGAAAGTAAGGTATTTTTACAGAAGCATGTCTTTAACTTTCCAAATTATGATCTCTTTATTATATAGTTCTGTGATGAGCATATTTGCATATCAACAAATCATAAAAAATTATGTTAGAAGAATGAGGTGGGATTATGGACAGTGGCTGGTCTCTGGATGCTGAATATGGAGGAAAGGTGAATGTGTATAATTTCAGTTGTAATATATGAGAAGGATGAAATAAAGGAGGAAAGTTGTCAACTGCATAAACTTGGAAGTAGCTTAATAATAAAATCCATTAGATCGTGAAACAATCACTCAGAGCAAGTAGTAGTCAAGAAGAACATTAAAAAACAGGTTGGGGTAAGAGCAACTGCCCTAAATTCTGCCCTCCTTTTTTGCTGTCAAAACCATATTTGCCCATGACTGCTCTACTGTTGCTTTTCAAACTCAAATCTGAATTTAAGGTTGGCCTTATTCTGAAAATCTGAACAATATCTAATTTTTTCATAGTCTTTTTCTTAGCCGGTGACCAAAGCTGAATGCAATTTTAAAAAAGCCAACAAGTAATCCCACTATGGCAAAGAGTAATTTTTTTTTTTTGATAAATTACTCACTAATTAAGAGCTAAATAAGATATGATCAGGTCTGGTAATCAGAGTGATACAGTAATTCTGTTAAATCACTCCCATGCAAAAATGTAATTTAAAAAAATGCTGTCAGTTATGTAATGGCACTTGATGTGTGCCCAGATTGCAGACTGAAATATATCATCAAAGCCAGATGGATCCAAACATGAAATTTTATTACTGGGAGTGAGGGTAAAGAAGCAGCACCACCTCTGTTTGGCTGCTTTCCCTGTCCCTCCTCTCCCCAGAAACAGCGGCCAGCCAGTCTGCCTTCACCACAGCCACAGCTCTCCCTTGTCTGCAGGAAAAGGTTTATAGAGCAGAGAAAGAAGCAAGGGCACCAGTTGGCTAGAGGCAGTGATGTGCTTCTTCCCTTACTCTAGAAGTAGATGCTGCTCTCTGAGCAGCCTTGTCTGAGAAAGGGTGGAAGAGCAGACATCAGGTCCAGTACTGGCCTGGAGATATGCAGCGAGGGTTGAGGTTCTCTCTTGTGCTCCAAGTGGGAGCAGGGAGCACGGGCTGTTGTTTCTGCCCTGGCAGATGCTACACATGCGCTGATGCTATAGCAGGGGCAGTAAAGCTCTGGTTAACATTTACCGCCCAGCTATAAATTTATGAAAATGCAGTTTAGAAGGTATCTTGACAGATGCAGATGTAAATGCCTCACACAGAAGTAATGTGGCAGCTACCAAAACCAGCAAAAACACATCTGGTCAACAATTTTAAGTAAAGAGTATGTGTTTACTTAAGTGGAATATTTCCTGAATACAGTATTCACTGATCAAACCAGTGGATCCACAGCTCCATTGTTTCTGCCACCAGTAAGTCTAGTCCAGACCAGGACAAAATCTGTAACAGCTGATGATGTGAGATATGTATATAGGGGAATAAATAAGTGAAATTCTTATATTTTCAGCTAGATGACATAAGGAGATTAAAAAGTATGTGACTCCAAAGTCATATGCTTTAACTTTATCGTATGCTCTCCATCGCCTGTGTTTTTATCTGGAGCTCCACATTTCTAGAATTTATCATAGTCTCAACATTTTTGAGTCATTTAGCTTACAGAGTACCACTTTAAACTTCTTATGGAAGTGACATTATTTAATTTAAAGAACAATGTTGCATTAGAGTAAAAAAAGCATATTATTCTTTGCAGATATATAAGATAATGTATTTTTAAATGCTAGTTAATCATAACTGTATTCTCTGTCGTTGTGATTTCTTTAGTCTGTCAGTTGTGTCTTCTCAGAAGCTTGAAATTAGTGCTCTTCTGCTGGGTTTCTAGTTAGTTTGGGAAGAGAAACTTTCAAATTAGGACTATTTTCAGCAAGAGATTTTTAAAGTGCATTCAATAGCAATTAGAATTTTATATTCAATAGAAAAAAATTAACAGACATTTGTAGAGACAGTATTAGTCATCCATCTGCCACACAAATATGTTTTATGGTTTGAAATGTCACTAAAAAGGGTATTTTAGAACACAAATCAGAAGCTTGAATAGGAACAGTTTTAACTTCTTTTAGTTTAACTTTCAAATATGTGGAAGTATGTGCAAATTCAATTTCTTCTGAATGCCAGAGACTAAACTCATTCTTGGTTTAGTTTGCAATAAATTTGTGTTTGCGTTTTCCAGGTTGTTTTCAAGAAGACTGAATTTGGTAACAATGGACTTGGTGTGGTAACACACAGGAGGTTTTTTGACTAGATGTTGTATTGTTGATTTTTTTCAGTATGAGGAACTACCAAAGCAAGAGAAATATAATCTCATAAGTTACAACAGGAAACTTTTAGAAAATGTTTTTCTTTTTTTTCTCTCAAATTTTGTTTGATCTGTAGCAAAATGGCTAATACTCATGTGTCTGTATTTTTTATGTATAAAACTGGAACAGCTTTTTTCTTCTCAAAGATGCAAGAAACTTATGGAACATGTTAACTGAAAATAACATTTCTTTATGTTCTTAAAATGCTATTTTATAAAATAGCTGCCAATTTTTCAAAACATATCATCTCTTCCAGACTTACAATCATCTCTTCCAGATTTACAACACAGGGTGAAATCCTGTTCCCTCTGGACACATCAGAACTTACCTCCTTGGTTTTCCTGATCTCATTTCAGAATACTTTAAGAGCTTTTTCTGTTGAAATAAAAAAACTTTCTCCCTCGAACTTCATTTGCTAAGACCCTCAGCTGTTGATAATGACTGCAGAGCCGTCATAATCATGATACCAACAGAGAGAAACCCAGGGGAGATGCAGGTAGGATTTGGAGGGGCTGTACTTCTAGTCCTTTGTGTTTGCTTGAGAAGAAATCTGCAGTACCTCCTCAGTTCCTCTGAATTTAGTTGCTTGTAGGTCCCACATGCCGGCTTCCAGCACACACCCCTACATAGGCACGGGCAGATATCTTGCAGCTCATATGCAGCATGCACAGGCACTGCTACATGCGCCAGAGCTGCCATGGAAAGCATTCCCAACCCCAGACAGCAGATGCCTCTGGCCACTGTCTTCACCCTGACATCCATCACACACTATCACTTCACTGCTCTTTTGGGGGTTGTAGGCAATTTCTTTTTCACAGTTGTAAGGTAATGGAATTTATCACATGTGTAGCAGTGTAGACATTGACCCAGAGGTTACAAAAATTAATTTTTGGCTGTGGATATGATGTTTTGTTTAGTCTAAAAGGTGTGACATTGTTTATGTTGTCCTTCCAGGAGAATTTTTTTTTTTTTTAAAGAAAGATGTCCGTGGTAGTTAGCTTTATCTTGGAAATTTGAAGAGGAAAGACCAAGCTTTCTTGAGCATCATTTAAAGTCTGCTTTCCTGTGAATGAAATTTTGATTTCTTAACTCAGTCTTGAAAGGAACAATAATTTGGTACATAGAATCACAGAATCATCCAGGTTGGAAAAGACCCTTGGGATCATTGTGTCCAACCATTAACCCTACTCGCAAGTTCATCCCTAGACCATATCACTCAACACCACATCCAAGCGATGCTTAAACACATCCAGGGATGGCAACTCAACCACCTCCCTGGGCAGCCTGTTCCCATATCCCACAACTCTTTCCGTGAAGAACTTCTTCCTGGTGTCTAGTCTAAATCTACCTTCTTTAAGCCTGAAGCCATTCCCTCTAGTTTGGTCACTAAT
>NW_009733609.1:0-11919 GCF_000703405.1 Apaloderma vittatum
TGGTGGTTGTGCGGTAGATTCCCGCTCTGGAAAGATTCTGAACGCGTCGGAAACCCCTTGCAATTCCCTCCGCTTGGGCGAGGCGGTGCCGACAGGGAGGTATATTCTCCTCTTATCTTTTTGCCAGGCGGGCCGCTGAAACGAGGTGCCAAATCCGTCCTGGCAGGCCTCGCTGGCTGCGGCAGGGGTTGGGTCCACCAGCGCCCTGACAGCGGTGCAGCCCGCTCGCTCGCTCGCCTCCGGGTCCTTTCTGACTAGTTTTATCAAGCACAGGGCTCCCTTTGCAGGGAGGGCAGTAGAATTTGCAGGGGGTGCAGTAAAATGTGCTTAGTGAGGTTCCTGCCCCGTCCCTTTCGGTGGTTTTGTTAACCTTGCCTTCCCCTCGGGTGGTTGAAAAAGACAGGGCTGTAAATAATCCCTAAGGTTGTTTGAAACGTTAGATAACGCAGTATCAAAAAAAATAAAGTCTATGAGAATGGTTGGAAAACTGTTGTGTCTTGTCAAAATATTTTGCAGTGCAGGATGGAGATAAACTGTAAGGAATGCTGCTGACAGCTGAGCACAAGTTGTGTTGAGAGTGTGCGAGCTGGGAGAAGGGTCGAGCTGGATCCAGCTTAAGGTAAAAAGTGTAATTTATGGTACGACACCACTAGTTATCTGCGACAGGTTCATGTTTTTGTGATAGTTCAGGGCCTTGCTGTGATTTAGCTGTTGGATTTCGGTTTTGTCTGTGGCAGGGACAAGTCATTTTATTTATTGGTCTATGGCAGGGGTTTCAGCATAATAGAAGTTACTGCATGGTTTTAGGATATAAACTTTTACAAAGCATTTAGGACTTCAGAGTCAGGGTAAATTTTATTTTAGCTCTGTTTAAATTCTCCTTTACAGGTATGAACGAAGGTGTCGCTGGGGCTGAGGCTTCACAAAGGAAGGTTTGGTCTGGCATTTGTTTTCATGGCACAGGTGAAGAACTTTGGAAAAGAACTTTTTTCATGGAAACAGAGTGTCTATAAACATTAACTAAACAAGCAGAATATTAAAAAAAGTTTCTGAGCGTGCAGAGATACTTTTTCTTTTGTTTTCTCAGAAGAAAGGATGTGTTGTGTGTTCTAATTACATGAAGTTGTATAAAATGCCTCTCTCCAAACTGTCGGGGGAAACTTATTCAATGTTCCAAACCAAAATTAAATGTTTAAACCTGTTGGTTTTCCCTCTGCCCCATTCATGTGCGTGCTGCTTGTGTGGCAAGGGTTTGAGAAGTCTTGAGAACCATTTGGAGAACTAAAAATGAATGGAACTGTTCCACAGGCCAAACATCTAAGCATCCTATCACAACAGTAAATAAATTTAAAATACCATCTTTGCAGATTACAGCTTTTCTACAAACAGCAACAAAAAAAAATCTGGTTGTTGGTCCGACTGAGACTTTTAGGATATGAAAAAAGTAAATCAGCTTTAAGAGAGGATATCATGCCATTTGAACTAAGGATCTGGTTTTGCTCTCTTTGCAATCGAGGAAGAAACTGTTACTCTTTGATGAAGCAATACTAAGTCTCACCTGAGGAATTTTTATGATGCATTTCTATGAATAAAGTGTTGACTGTCTGTTATGGATGTCATTGATTAGCAATACTGTGTGCTGACGCTGCGTGTGGAACCCTTGTCAGAGTGTTTGACAGAGCGGAGCAGCAAAAGTGGTTTGAGTCCTGCTTACGGTGATGGAAAACTGCTCTCTAGGACCCCTGGTCAGTCTCCCCTTGGAAGATCAAAATGTTGCCCGTTCTTACTTGTATGTGCTGGTTTTTAAAGCTCAGTTGTGAGTAATCAACGTAATCAGTACAGTTAATGTTTGATTTTTGTGCATGGTTCGCATTTGTCCAGTTTCTTCATTGCTCAGGGTAATCTGTGGTTAACCATATGAAACAGAAATTCGAAACACAGGTTCACATGTGGAAGAGGATCATATGTCAGAATCTTGGGTCAAAATCTAAACCATTAAACCTGCTCGCTATAGAAACTTCAGTTAGGCTGAGCCTGAGTTAGGCTTTCATGCGCTTCTTCACGACTGCTTTCAGGTATCTTCTGTTCTAGCTTTAAAAACTGTTTAATGTAGCTTCTATTTGGCCAACTAGGTGATTTCATCCACGGTTTGTTTGTATTTTGTTATGGTTTGTTTTCTTTTCTTTTTTTTTTTAACGTGAATACCACAGCCTTACATTAACACAAGTTTCATTGAGCGTGTGCATCGTATGTGAAGTCTGTGTTGTATGTCTGAAAATCGTTGGGTCGCTGAGCATTTTGCTGCAATGAGCTGCTGATTGTTCTTTGTGGCGTATAATACTCCTTTGCAGATCTGCTGGTATCTTGTTTGTGTCCCTGCTGCATCCAGACAATGCAGTCCTTCATATTTTGTTTAACATCTCCTTCAGTCGTTTCTGTCTGTGTAGATCTGGTAACGGGAAAGAGAAAATTCTGTTCTTAAACTGCGCCTTTTCCTGCTTTTAACTTCCCCAACCCCCAGCATAGCTGGAAGATGGTCATTAAGGGGAATTTAGAACAGTATTGATTGCTGGTATCTAGGAATTCTGGGGAAAAGGGACAAAAATGAGAGCTGGGAAACTATAAATTTTCTAACAACACAAATTTAGGCTTCGAGATCCTCGAAATCAATAGGGAGGTGCTATAGGCAGAATAAAAAAAAAAAAAAAAAGAAGAGCTCAAGACATTGGATGAATAAGCTTTGGAGCTTACTGTGGTTTTAAGAGGCTTGGATGTTGGTGCTGTGCCTTCTGCCTGTTGTTCAGTTTAGATCCCTTCCAGCAGCAGTTAACAAAGTGTAAGCTGGGCAAGCCTGAACCCAGAGGGTTCTTGTCTGCTGTTAGTTCCTCCCCTCTTTTTTTTCCTTTTTTTAAATGTAGTCAGCCCTTTGAGGGTGTTGAGCTCTGCCTTATGAGTGACCCTTATCGCTTTCTGCATTAATTCCTTGCAAATACTCTGCGTTTGTGGCACAATATTCTGTTTTCTACCAGTGTTTCAAGTAAGAGACTGATGTTTAGCTGGGAGAAGAAATGAAGACAGGTTATTTAAAGCGATGGGTAGAATAGGCAGCAGCTGGCTTAAGTTAGCAACTTAGGAGGGGAGGGGAATGCTTCTGGTCTGTCTCTGTTTTCCCCAAAGTCAGGTGTAAGATGTTATTTCCCTTTTTATTTGCACAATATCAGGCATACTAGTGAAGCCTGAAAATTTGTAATTAACAAAACAAAGGGAGAAATTGTTTCACACGTTTTTTGCTGGTCTGTGGGAATAGACTGATTGATATATACACCCATAAACCTTCCGTCACTTCCCTGAGAGTTTTTAAAAATAGTTTAAATGCTTTTCTGCAAGTCTTTTGCAGTACGCTCCTGCCCTCTCCCTTCCACTTTCTGTTGGTCAAATGTGTTTCTTTCCAACTGAAGCTGATTTTCATAGCTGGCACACGGTTAGGACAGGGTTTGGATGAGTTTGTTTGGTTTTTAACAAGGAGATGCACTGTGTATAATCTCTTCTTGTGAAAAGGATGCTTATAAGTATTCATTAAACTTATTCTTCCCTGTTCTTCAGTTAACTGGGCAGTTCCTCACATAAACTGGGGAATTTCTTTGCATTTCTTTTCTGGAGCATTAATCATTTTATTATGAAGGTAGGATGACATCGTTACAAATAAGTGCTTTATGATTTGGGTACTTCATTTTACTGTAAAGGATTTAACAAATGAAAAATAATTGTTCAGTTGGTTCCAGCAGCTTATAATCCGTGTTACTTATTTTGTATCTGAATATTCACACTGCTGTTGGTCTTCCTTTTACAAGCTCTCCCGTCCACGATCAGCTTCAGAACTTTTGTAAAACCTCATGAATTAGACATTGTAAGCCAAAAATACTGCAGATTAGCTTAATTGCTAGATGAGCCCTCAGGATAATTTGAGGAGAAAATGTGCGTGTAACATGAAAGTGAAAAAACCCTAAGCTGAAGAAACAGCATAACTTTAAAGTCAAATGAGCAAGGCCACACAGCCTTCCTGAGTAGTTTGTAGAAAATCAAAATACAATAGCTTGTTAAGATAGGAGGGAGGGTGAGAAATCAGCGTTACTTTTTTTTTTTTCCTCTGACATAAATCTGTGGGTGGGTCAGCACAGAGGTAGGAAAAGAGCTTTAGAAATTCTTGTGAAATTCCTCGTAAAGTTCCTGCTAAAAAGCTGATAAACTCAGCTGTGGTATGGCAGAATAAAACACCGCGACAATTTTTAGTACAAAAAGTTTAAGAAGGTTACATCCTGGAATTCAGGCCTTAAAATATGCATATTTTGTAACTCGGATGGGAAACTCAGCAAATGGTGATGTCAAAATGAAACTGTATCATGAAGTTTATTGAAAAGAAATTGCAGGACTGATGTAGCTGTTCCTGAAGACACTGGGAGAACTCAAGAGAATTTGGAGTTTATGGTCAAATGTGTGTGTATTGGGATAAACAGAAAAGTGTTTTAGTTTTCTTACGGCAGTTTAAGCAACAAGAACACGGTGTCAGGTTTTCCAAGGCGTGTGCCCCAGCAGTGGGAATGTAGCTGAAGCCTTCCTGCTCTGCTGAGAAAACCTTCAGGAGTATTTGACCAGTTCTGCCCTTTTCAGGAGGCAAAAAAAGCAAATGTACTGGTGGTTTTTACACTTTACAGAATGATTTTGATTTAGCAGAAGTACTTCAGAAAAAAATGGAGCGCATTTCTTTCTAACACACAAAATAAGCCGTACAAAGAGCTTACTCTCCCAGTCTTGCTGCAGTGGCTGTGGGAGCTTCCAAGTCTGACAGTTTAAGTAGTGGAGATGGAAGTGAGGACAGTTCTTGGGCAGGGGCTTAAAGAGGAATGTGATTCATGGGCCACAGTAACTAATTACCAGTGCAGCTGCCGTGGTGGCTTCTGCCAGTCCGAAAAAAACCCTCAGGTCACGTCCAAGGTGCTGTGTCGGTTGTAGCGCGGGTGATAAAGCTGGGAGCAGCACAAGTGTAATAATACCTCGTTCCGCTTGCCAGCTTCGCCCCAGTGGCCGGGGACGGAGCTGTTTCTGCTGGGTTTCAGACTGACACCAAAGCTTCACAGGATTTCCCAAAGTGTTTAGGCTGGGCTAAAATTTTGGAATTGGAGGTGGTTAAGGTTTTGGGTTGTATTTCCTGTAAATAGTAGTGAAAGGGCGGGGATTTAGAGGGGCTGAATTACTCTGATAATGAGTAAAATTTGTTGAATTTGGGCAAGACAAAAACCCAACCCTTAAACAAATACCTTCTGTTTCGCACTTCCGTTACACAAGGTTTTACTTCAGTAATAAATTCGTTTCGGTATTGTAGCAGATGGGACTCTTGTACTTTTCTCTGTGATAACACTTCCTATTTGCCATTCTCTAAACTGTATGTCAGACTTTTCATTTATTAATATTTGTTTCCAGTTACGGAATATTTCAGATTTGATCCATGATGGAATTTGAAGCAAGGAGCTCTTGAAAAAATGGGGGGATGAGGGATAAGGAATGTTCTGCCGGACTCAGGCTTCCTTGTAATACAAATACTAGTTTGAATGAGAAAAATCTTTCACTAGAAAGTGGGGGACTGCTGAAATACTAACCCCAAGTGATCTTCTCTCACTGACATGTGTCAGCAAAACTCACTTTTTAGCACTTGATAGGGCAGTTTCCACCTAAACGTGAATTGCCAAAGATTGTACATCAGCCCAGTGTTACAGATGGGTCTGGAATTTGGGAACTCTGATGTTTTTAGTCAGAGGGGTGTGTTTAACTGCCTAGTTGCATTCCTGAGCAAAGGCTTTTGTGGCTTAATTCAGGAAAGAAGGAAAGAGGGAATCAGAAGTGCAAGTATACAAAGTTAAGGCAAGGTTATTAGTTCTTCCATGAAAATAGGGCAAAAAGGGTGAAAATTCATTTTCTTAAAACAAAAAAACCTCTTTTGAAACCAATGAAATTAAAATAGTTCTAAAACGAAAGCTACAGTTTCAGCTGATGCCAAAGGAGATCAGTTTATCCCAGAGTGTTTTTCCTCAACCATTAGGTCTCCACAGACTCCAAAGTAGGTTAACAAGTAGAGTTTAATGATCGTTTAGTTCCTCTGCTTTTCTTTGTGCCTTGTTAATTTTTCTGCCTAATGTAAAGGTACGGTGCATTGTACGTCCCCACTTGGTTTGCCCGATGACAGAAGGAATTCTGCTGTTGGGCTCTGAGGTCATCACAGGTGACGAGAGGGTATGAAACTCCTGTTTTAGCCAGTGCTTCGAAAGAGGGTTTTGCAGTTCTTGTAACTGTTGAAGAACTCATTGAGCCAGAGCCAAAGCCAGCCAACAGACTGATAACTGTGAAGAATCATAGAATCTCTTATAACTATAAATAATACCCCGGAGATGTACCCAAGGAAGAATCACATTTGTATAGATGGGTAAACCAGGCTGAGGTAAGTGATGTTTGTGTCGTGTGGGGAGCACTAGATAGATCGGAACTTACAAATCTCAACAAATTACGCTTCCTGTCTACCCAGTGTGTTGTGCCTTCTACCAGTTTCCATGCCCAGTTATAAAAATAAATGCAGCTACTTTTAAGACACAGAGGAAGAAAAGTCAGCTTAACAAATTGACAACCTGATTTGTGCTAAAATATGTGGATGCTTGCTTTATGCAGAGACAGGATGAAGGGGGAAGGAATCCGATTCTGCACTGTGCAGCTCCCTCAGGCTGAGGTATCGTGAACTGGTGCCGGCTGGGAGGCTGAGCACACGCTGGGTGCAGTGGCCTGGCTCGTAGAGTTAATGGAATTGTTGCCCTTGGCTTCCTGAGCGCTTTGGTTTTGGCTCGTGAGCCGCTTACAGTTCCACTTGTGCTGTGAGAATAAAGAACAATCAGCAAGTTTGTACAGAAGCTGCTGGTAGACATCAGCCATGGGATCTAGCCTGGCATTTAATTAAAATTTAATTAAATAAATGTTTTTCTGGAAACAATTGAGAATCCTAATCCTTTTGTGGCCACGTTGTGTTGTTTACCTCCTAGGTGGGTACCGAATTTAAGGGCAGCAAAAGCAGAGAAGTTTTACAAGCAGTCTGTGTGCTCTGTCCTGTGCAGCTGTAATTAAAGTACGTCTCGTGTCTGCTAACAGAAGGGGAGCTACAGGGTGAAGGACGACGTGGATAGGTAACGTTCAGTTTTACTTCTGCAGAGTGAAGGTCCCTCCCTCCTTCCTCGTGAAAAGAGGACCCTAAAACAGAGCAAGTGCTTCCTGCACCCCTCCTCTGCTGAAAGATAAAACCGAGTGTGCTGTGCCAGTGAAACACGTTTGTTATTTTTCTGCGTAACAGCCAAATCATTTGTTGTCCCTCCCCACACACACTTCCATTTATAAAGGGAGTCTTCATTCTTCTGAATGTCATACAAAACTGTTCAAAACCAGACTCGAGCAATTGAAATTCAATTAGATCAATCAGAGCAATTCAATTGACACAGCTGAGTTCTGTGATCCGAACAGAAGATTCTGCTTTAATTGCGTAGGAATATATAAATGGTGATGTGATTGTCTTGTTCCCGGCCCTCCAGATAGATGTAATGCATTTTAAAGGTTACTGGTGTACACCCCGTTTTACTGCTTGAGGTTTATGTGGTGCTTCAGCCTTTCATAAAACTGTAGGTGCAAACAGTCCTCTGGAAAACGGAAAAGTGTCGGTGTTTTCCGTGGTCAAGCCTGGCGAGCATTGGGGGGTTAACACGTGGTGTTACCACTAAATTTGGTAAATGGCTCGGGCCTCCATTCTGTCTTGAGACAGATGATCTTGGCACATACATTCACAGACGAGAAATCATTTGAGGTTGTGATTCATGGCTTGACTGTAGTGATATTTGTCAAAACCTGAACTTTATCTCAGAGGAGAAGAGGTTTTTATGTCTGCTTTTCTTAAATCTGTTCACACTGGTCAGTCTGTAACACGCAAGGGGATGCAAAGCCAACAGAAACATATTTACTCCCTGACAAGAGGACCATGATTCTCCACTAGCTAGAAGCAGCAATTTCCTCCGTCATCTTGCTTCTGCCACTAGCAGTCATGCTCTTGGGCTTTGGTTTTCCCATGGCATCTGGGGCTGGTTGCCACCAGTTCTCTTCTTCCCTCCCTAGGTGCTTCCTTACCGTGTCACGTTTGTTTTTCTGTAGGTAACCAAAAGGCTGCAGTTGTCATCTCGCTTCCTCTGTCCTTCACTTTCCAGAAGTGTGAAACTAGTGGTCATCCCAGCAGTTCTCATGTCGCCTAGTTCTGTTTTCTGTTCACGATGTAAAATCTTATTTTTGTCGTTCTGAAAGTGTCTGTGTCAATGTACCACACAGTTAAATGAGATTCTCTTCCTCTGTCAGTCCTCCTTTGCTGTCTTGGTCAAAGCAGCTTTATTTGCTTATCATGCAAATTCACATCAGGTACCATCTTTTTTTAAAGATTTTCTCTAATTCTGAGTAGTGTTGTCTAAACTTCCGTATTCCTTTCTGCATGAAATCTTGAATGAGGAGATCCTTGGCCATCTGCACGGGGAAAACTTACCCAGCATCTCACTGTCTGATTAATAGCTCCTTTCAATACTGTTTTCTCTAACCTGACACATTTCACCATGTGTTGCGTCCACACAGCATGATGCTGCAAAGGCCGTTGTACAGGGTAAGGATTTGATAGCTCATCCTTTTCTTGTACTGTAAAAGTCTTCAGAGCTATTTGTTGACGGACTGTTGGGACAGTCAATGCCATCTCGCTGTTTCTTTGGGCCTCCCTACCTGTCCATTCTACTGCTGCCTCTTGCATTTTTTTTTTTTTTTTGTGTCTGTCTTGGCATTCCTGTCACAGCTTTATCCCATCCCAAGACTTGGCATGAGTCAGTGGCTAGACTTTATAGATATCATAGTAAACCAAATAAATAATGATCGAATATTAAGTAATCAAACATTGACTCGTAAGTCCAGAAAGCCATTTAGTCCATGCTTACTTTCAGGGCAGGGTCACCTACACACAACTTTCTTCCTAACCAACGTTACGTGCCCTGCTCTTGGAGGTAAGTAATACTGAAATTTCTGCTCCACAATAATTTGCTCCGGGACCTTGTCATCCTTGCGAGTCATAACGTCTAACCAGAATCTCCCTTGCTGCAGTGTAAGCCCATTTCTTCTCATACAGGCTGTGAACAGGGAAAAAAAAAGATTATTTTATTTTTTTAAATATGAGTACTTCCCGACTCTGTGGTCTTGTTGTCAGGCCAGCCGGCTCTGTTTCTTCAGCCCTTCCTTGTAGGCTGCTTGCTGAACATCTGATCCTTCTTAGGGGCTTTCCGACTGTAGCCTGCCTTGGGTACACCTCTGTCTTCAGGCACGACGTTCCAAAGCTGGGTCCTGTGCTCCGGCTGAGACCTGTGATATATTTGTCTGTGATCCCCGTGAAGTGCAGTGCTGCTGTCAAAATAAATAAACACTGTGGACTCATGTTCACCTTGTAATTTCTCTGCAACCATTTGATTCTTTTCTGTATTTAGCTCGTTCTTTCCATCCAATACTTACATGATAGTAAGTATCTGCAATTTTCTTCCCTCGGCAAGGGTCTGGATCTGGATGGTCAATATGTCAATGAAAACCTGTTCCTGGAGGGAAGTGTGATCAGCACGAGGAACTCGTGTGGCCTTATACTGGAAAGAGAACTGGGAAAGATGCTGAGGCTGTTCAAAAGCCTCTAGTGGCTACAAGCCATCTAATATTTTCACGGTGCTTTGGCTGTAGTAGTCGCGATACCTGTTGGATCAAATAGCATTGCTTCACGGTATTTATCCCTTAGGTATGTTGAGGGAGGAGTTTTATCCCCTTTCAGCCTTCATTTTTGTGAAGTGCCTATAATACTTGATGAGATATCTTACGAAGATTGAGTCTTAGCTGTTCTTCATTCTTCACTAACCAAGAACAATTGTATTTTTATGAACTTCTCTGATCTGCCTCATTCTGGGTGTCACAATGTGAGGGATCCAGGTTTCATTGCTGAATCTTGAACCTTAGAGACAAGAGAGAGAAATGTTAATTCTATCAGATATTACTCTGAGTGAGGGAACTGGCTGAGTGGCTGAAACCCATCCTTCCCATTGACACACACACAAAAAAAAGTCCCCCAAAACCGCAGAGAGGACAGACAAGATCTGAATCAGAAAAGAGAGGAAGAACTGCTTGTTATTAATCACTATCCACACTGAGTGGAGTGCTACTGATCTAGGCCTTGGGAAATGACATTTTCTTTTAAATACGACAAAAGCAAAACCTAGAACTAAGTGGTGGATATTAAATATTGAATAGACCAAAAGGATTTGTCTTCTGCTAAGCATAAAAAGACTTCACTTCAAAAAGAAACAGGCTAGCTAGGCCCCGTATATTTGTTTTTCTTCACACGGATCGTGCATTCCCATTTCTGTTTAAGTGATGTTTACGTTCGGGTTACTGGAAGCAGTTTTACTTCATAGAAGTGCTATTGCAAAAATATTGATTTAATCAAATGAACTTCACGGAATCTTCACAGTTCACCCTCTCGTGTGCTCGAGTTCAGCGCTGTACAAACAGGATCAGAAATTCTTTGCTTACCCAGCAGCAAACCGGCTGCTTAGTCAGAGACGCAAAACACCCCGTTGCGCGTACAATGCCGAAATAAAGTTGTGATCATTTAGCTTTCTCCTGTGGTGTCATTGTTGCGGGGTCAGGCTTTTCAGATAATATCTGTGCAAAGGGCCTCAGCGTTCTGTGTGTCTTCTGAATGAAGCTCAAAGCCCAGAACTTTACACTGAACGTGTGCTTGGAGATGAGCTAGGGAAATATTCAGAGGCTCTGATGTTATTCCTGCTTATGTGCCGCGTTACTCTTTTTGAAAATTCCCAGAGCTTGTGATACGTTGTGTATATTTAAAAGCCCATGAGGGGAGGAATGAAATACATTCTTCTTTCCTCCCTGCTTCATGAATGGCTTCTTTCTTGAAAATAAAAAAGTGATATAACCTTGCTTATTTTCTTATGTCTACTTCTACTGTTTTTACAGTAATCTTAAAAATGTGCTCTTTCTATCATTTTTCCTTAAATAGTTGCATTCCTATCTCAGCCTCCTGAGTGGAAAGCCATAGGAAATGGATGTTTGTGATTTATTAATGTTTTAAGTTCTTTCGGTAGTTGAGAGGTCTAGAAATCCCTGCAGCATGGGCAAAACAAGTGGAGTTGCGTTTTCAAATCTTGTTTCTCTGGGTGGAAATTCTGTGGCCACCCTCTGGTTTGTTCCGAGGCAGTTCCACAGGTCAGTCAGACATTCGAAACTCAAATTAATTTTCGTGAAAACATATAGAAAAAAAAAATAAAATCCAGTTGGCAGTGATGGAGTAGCTTACTCTAGGCATTGGAGGAGGAATGCGAGCTAGCCTGAGAGGTGGCTGTTGGTCTGAGGCGAGGGGTGGCCTTTTAGGATCAGCTTTTGCGGGTGCAGAAGGGCTGAAGGAGCACAGGAGGGTACGTGGAGCCATGCCCGACGTGTGTCAGCTCGTTTGCGATGGCCACCCGTGCAAATGGAGCTGTTGTGGAGGCAGATGAGCAGTACCTGTTTGACGGTGCACGTATCCGACGCACACGCGAGTTCGCAGCGAGGGATTGCCCAAAGGAGAAGCCAAGTGGCTCCAGCGTTTTGCATTCATTAGTATGAACTTTCAAAATGCTCTCACGCACGCGGGCGTATGTGTCTGAAGATGCATCTCTGCAGAGAGGCTACTAAAGCGAAGGAAACGCAGTGATGTATCGAGGAGTCTTTGGAAACAGGCTTTGAATTAACCAGCCCACCTCAGCCAGAGCATCAAACTGC
>NW_009733609.1:11939-13711 GCF_000703405.1 Apaloderma vittatum
AACAAACAGCCTGCAGAGAGCTGCTGCTGTGCAGACCTGTGGAAGGGGCTGCGGGAAGACTTGGGCCGTTCCACCGTCCTTCTCCTCGCCTGCTTTCCACAAGAACCAAACCTCGAGGTGAGGCAAACGTGCTGCTGTGGTGAGATGAACTGGGCAGGTGTTCAGGTGAGGGAGGCAGGTCCCACTACCTGCTGGTTCCTGAGGTCCGACAGTCATCGCATTTCATAACTGAGGTGGTGGGGAATAGCCTGTAACAGCGAGCAGCGGAGGAGAAGCCGGGTGTTTTATAAAGGATTGTTTTGGGGTTAACCTGCCACTAGTTTGCCTTGGTTTGCGCTTTTCTTTGATGTGATGAGCGCACATGCTGCTTGCTTGTTAGCCCTGAGTAAGTTGTAGCCTTTCTTTGAAGGTAGAAGAATGAACATGAAACGTTCTAGCGACAGCCCTGAAGTGCCACAATGTTTTCAGCCTTTCCATTCATTGCTTCAACGTCAGTGCATGTGGCTTGGCCATCAGTGTGGCCATAACTGAGTGCTGAAATGAAACCATTGCCTAATACCTGTAGTCAGATATTCCAAAACCAGCAAAACAGTCTTCTCTTTGTGGGGATGACTGTGACTATCTGGTGAATGTCACCTGTGTTAGGTGCTTTTAACTTGTTGCCCAACAAAAAATGTGTTACAGCAGCGCTTCGTTAGCACGAACGTTTTTCTGGCCAGATCCACCGCAGTTTTCAGGGTCTTATCTTCTGTTCCTGGCTGTGGAATTCTGCATCTCTGGAATTCCAGAAGCAGAGTTTGTTAATGTTTCATGCATTTAGTAAACATATATCCCAAAGCAGACTTGATTTTGTCTTTTGCCTGGGGGCTATGCGCATAAAGCACAGCGTAAGCTCTGCTCGCTAAACTTGATTTTAAGAAGTAGCTGTAGTGAATAAGGTAAAATCCTTAGCATACACAGGTTGGGACCAGGAGGGATTCTTAGTCTGTGAAATTTGCATAAAAGAAAGGTGCTTCTATCTTTAACGTTATTTTATATAAATGCATTCCTAAGGCTTTTGTATTGAAATGTCTTTTTACCAGCGCCCTGTGGTTTGCAGATGTGTTGTTCCTCGGCAGAAATAACTGGCTTGGCTATTTTGTAATCCTATTGTTAAAAAAACCCATAAGTAATGTTATTTAGAGTCACCTTCTACAAAGTTTACTCTTGCACTGATACAGATCTTTGACAGCTACTACATGCGAAAGAGCTGAGAACGAATGGCAGTGCCCAGCCACAAAAAAAAAAGGGAATGGAGGGATTGAACAGTCTGTGTGGAAGGTTCAGAGTTCTCCAGGTGTGACTTCGCAGCCTCAGGTCCCCAGAAGGGGTTACCAGGATCGCTCAGGCGGATGTCACACCTAGGGAAGCGTTAAATCAGCTCCTAAGACTCCTGGGCGGACTGATTCTAAACTCGCCTTTCATTGGGGAAATACATTGTCAGTCAATATCCTGCCAAACGAGTTTAATGGGGTGGAGATTCTGGGAAAACTGGTGGGACTGGAAGTAAGTAGTACTCTTCTCATATTAAAATTGAGTCAGGCTTCTGAATAAAAAAGTGATTATTTGCCTAATTTCCCTTCAGATGTTGTAATATACACATGGGTCCAAAGCTAATTCTCTGACTGTTTAATAGCTTTTAGCTGGTTAAGATGCAGACCTTGGGGTTGGGGGGGAGGGGGGTGGGGAATGACGACAACTCATGGCTGGGGAATCAGGGTAGTCGGAAAACT
>NW_009733609.1:13724-20689 GCF_000703405.1 Apaloderma vittatum
TGTTCCTCATAAAAATCTTTTTCTTTGTGGTTTCTGCCATTTCCAGTTCTCTCATTCCTTTGTGGTCTATTATTTCTATGGATGTTGCTCAGAAAGCTGCTTGTAGTGTATAGCAGAACAGGGAGAACTGGTTTGTAATGTCTTTTTTTTAAAAAAAAAAATATATTTCTCGCGATGCCTAAAAAATAGGATGGAAAAGAAATCCTCTTTATCTTTCAGAAATATGGCTTTTTTTTTTTTTTTTTTTTTTTAATTTTCTCTGCTGGGAGATGGTGAATAACCCAGAGATGAGGGGCTGTCAGCTTTGGAAACGCTTGCTTGAAAAGGAAGGATTTGAAGTCTCAGCCAGCGTTACTTCTCCCCAGGTATTTGAGTTAATGAACATAAATAGAAACCAGATAATTTTAACCCACCTGTAGTAAAGCAATTTCCTTTGCAGAGCAAATTTTGCTACCCTCTCTCTTGGATTCTGAGTACGAGTACCCCTTGGGAGAAAACCTCAGCATCTAATGTAAGATCTCAGCAGGCAGGAACATTTTATTCCTCTTAAACAAACTGTAACTAGTTACACTTCTTTTGGTTTTAGGGTATGTGAATAAAACTCACAACCTGGTAAAAAAAACAACCAAAAAACCCATTTTTAATCTTTTTCCCCAACTGAATCAATTTGGAATATTTTCTTTGAGCAGGCTGACACTTTCCCGTTAGCTGTGTGTGTCTGTACACGTCTGTCTCTACGCTATGGACGTCACAGAATCATGTTTCTTTTTAATTTTTATTTCGTTTCGGTTTGTTTTCACAATTGAGACAATTCAGGCAGTAAATGCCAGTTTGGGGAAGAGCTGACCCTGACTGGGAAGGGCTGTAGGTCTGCAATAAGAGAAGCTGAGGATGTCTAGGGTGGCTTTTCCGTGTTGCAGGTCTCGTTTTGTGGCTCCACAAGTTACGTGTGTGTCCTGTACTGCCTCCTCTCCAGCTGGGAGCTGATCTGGTATCGACAGATAAATCGCTGGCACTTCTCTAATGGAGCCAGCACTGCTGAATGGGAGGCCTTGGTGTCCCCGCCTTGGGTTATTTTTGTCTGAGTAACGCACGGGAGCTTGATAATGGTTGGAGAATTTTTTCATTATTTTTAAATGTTGCGAGTTTTTATCAGTGGAGTTTCTGAATAGCACAAAACTCACCATTTGAACTGATAACACAGAATCATTTAAGTTGGAAGGGATCTCCTGAGATCACCTGGTCCAACCCCCCTTCTGGAGCAGGATCAGCTACAGCAGGTTGTCCACAACCGTGTCAGACTTGACCGTTTGGAGACTGTACCTCCTCTCTGAGCAACCTGCTCCAGTGTCTGACCACCCTCGTGGTAAAAAACACAACAAAATTAGTGTTTTCTTGTGTTGAGATGATACTTCCATGTTGTTTCGTTTTTGTTTTTTAATTTGTCCCAGCTGCCTCTTGTCACTGGGCACTACCGAGAACAGTTCCTGTGTCTTTGTTCCCTCCCATCAGGTGTTTATACACACCGGTGGGACCCTCTGAGTCTTCTCCAGGCTTAAGAGTCCCCGCTGTCTTGACCTTCTGTACGAAAGATGCTCTGGTCCCTTAATCAGCTTTAGGGCCGTGCACTCAGCTTGCTGTAAGACAGTTCCATGTCAGGAACGAGCAAAGGACCTCCCTGGCTTTTCCTTTCCACAGTTAGTCTCAAGCTCACTTTCGAGAGAGAGCGTTTTGTCCAATGTTTTTTGCAGCCTCTTTCACCACCACGAGGTGATGGGGGGGTTCCAAACTCCAGGAATGTATTACGTCAGGGTTTTTTTTCGAGGGGGGAAAAAAAAGGCTACAAGATACATCCAAGCTACAACATGCTTTGTAGACCAAGGAAAACCTTGGCTTTGTCGACCCTGGCCACTTCTCTGTCCTCTCTTCCATCACACTTTATGGAACCTTTACTCCGTTCTTCCACTTTTTATCTCTGTTTTGGCCAAGGCAGTCTCTCTGAGAGTGTATTTTGTACCTTTGTTCCTCTGGTGTGAATTGGCTGGGAATTACCGGGAGCTTTGTCAGTCACAGTCACCAGCACGGTCAGGTAGCGGGTTGGGGGAGAAAAGAGAAGATGAATTCTGATGGTTGGGTAGAACATTGCAGTGGAGAGACTAGCAGAGGTGCAGGAGCTGTTGAGGGTGACTGGGAACTTCTTCTGTGTCCCAGTAAACCCATTTCCCAAGAGCTTCTACATAGCAGTTGTTTCCTAACAATTTCTTCTGTTTATCAACTTCGTCATGAGCAGAGCTGCAAGAAATTTTGAGTTACAGGCAAATTGTTAGGCTTGAGGCCTCAACGTATTTTCTGGAACTTCGTGCCATCGCTGTGTTCCTGTTAGCTCAGATTCCTAAATTAGCTTTGAGCTCTCTAAGGGGTTCATTTGAACATACTCTTTACTAGCGCTTTAAAAATGTCAGGCATATGTTTGTCAAATTTAGAGCTGGTTTAAGCACGATTATGCATGCATTTCAGCAGAGTAGTTAAGTGATTTCATGAACTATATCAGTAAGTTTATATTAGTATAATTACACTGATACTAGCAAGTTTTAGGAATTAACTCTGTTTGTTTCCAAACAAATGCAGTTAGTTGTATCGGTACAAAGTCTGTGCAGAGACAAACCCTTAGTTTTGCTAATGACACAGCTCTGGAAAGGTGGGATGTCTTCTGTAACATGCGTCATGATATTCTCTCCCTTAAGAGGAAACTGAGGAGTTGGAAAAAGACACTTTCTACTAAAGTGGGTGTAGATTTTGTTTTGGTTTTGGGGGGGTTGTTGTTGGTGGGATTTGTTGGGGTTCTGGTTGGTTTGAGACTTTCTGTTTGAGGGAATGGGGGGTATCGATTTCAAGGAAGAAGCTCGCTCAGCAGCAATCCCGAGATTGATACAAGTTACAGTCCAAAAAAAAGCAAAAAGTCAGAATAATGTGCAGAGTGGTTATTGCTGGGGCTGTTCTGACTGGTGATGGACACAAAGGGTGTGTCTGGGGGGCGAGCAGGGAGCTCGGAGCAGGGCTGTTGCTGCTCATCACATTTAAGAGCTGAGCGTTCACTGGGCAGGTAGAGGTGGAAAAGTCACGGAGAGAGACACATGGGTTGTTCCTGGGAAGTAATTTCTGGATCAGATGCCACTCCTGCAAACCCTTGTGCTCATGAGGGCTCCGAGGGGTGCAGGTGACACAGCTGCCTGGGCTTTGGGCGTTCTCTACAGGAGTAATGTGGACAAGCAGCAGCCCCTGGCGTGGTGTTCCGGGCGTTAAATCTCAAAGTGAGCCTTTTCCTTCTGTTCTGCAGTTCTGTGAGCCCTGCCACCGCTCACCCTCGGCAGCGCTGCTCCGCTCTCTCTGCCCCCGCCGCCCGACAGCCCTGTCAGCCCCGATGGATCGCCAACTGAGACTTGCAAAGGGCTGAGCCTACATTTCTAAATCAGCTGTATTTTAACCGAGATGAAAGGTAGGCCAGAGTCCGAGCTGCCAACTCTCTCCGCAAGAAAAAACTTGATTTTGAGAGGAACGCAGCAAGAAGTCCAGGCTTTTGCCTGCAGTGGATGTGGTCTTCACTCCAACAGCGTGGCAGAGGAAGCTCTCAGGATCCAAGTTCATCTGGCTTAGGGACTAAACTGCGATGGGCAGAAATGTTTGGATACGTGTTTCGTACCCTCAAGTGTTCTTACTTTCACTATTTGGAGGTGGTTCTTATTTCAGCTGTTCCAGCCAGGTGCCTCATTTGGAACAGCCTTGCTGGCCAAGGGGAATTACAGTTTGCTCGCAGCTACTCTGAAGTGTTTCCTTCCCTGGTGGGGCCGTACCAGCCTCTTCCCACAGGACCATCCTTGCAACAGCGCGGCATCGGATGCTGCAGCCCCGTAGCTGGGCCGGTCTGTTAGAAATGCAGGCATCAAAGAAACGTTTCTAGTAAATTTGTTTTCAGGCTCAGAAAGAAAACTTCCCTTTTCCCATGTGTTTTCCATTTTGTTACTTTTGCAATATCAATTCTTCATCCCAGTTCAGATTTTTTTTCTTAAAACAAACGCAAAAATCTAGAAGAGAAATCCTGTTTGCACATGTTTTTCCGTTGACTTTTGTAGGACTACTCGCAGAGATAAACAGCAACAGAGTGTTATTGGAATCACAACCATAAATTTTGTAACAGGTTAAAAGCGTCCTGTTGGACTGGATAATAAATCCTGGATATAATGAAATTGTTCGTAACTTTTGGAGAACAAAAACCAAAGACTGTGCTTCCCCCAGGGTGATTTACACCAGCTGTAATCTTTAAAGGGCCTGAAATAACTTGGTGATTTAAAATTATTTAAAAGACTTCCCTCAACAACCAGTGATGCTGGGTTGTCCGTACTAATTAAATATTTACTACGGTTGTGTATCTGGTGGCTGAACAGGGAAGTGCTGATGCAGGCCTTGACCTTGGCAGCTGACCCTCCGCCTCCCACACCCTCCTCTTGCTCCGGCTCCTCTTGCCACCAGCCTTTCACCACTGGATCTTATTTCCCCAAACCTCTTTCGCCAGGTGGAAATGTCTTTCTTCGAAGTTACCCAGAGAGGCAAATGTTTCTGTCTGCTTTACCAGCCTTCTGCTGTGCTCTCAATATTCCTCATTTAATTGCGTGCTTTAATTAACTATTTTTCTCGGTGATCCCTCGGTCGTTTGATGCGATCAGACTGAAAGGGGAGGGGGGAATAAAAACCAGCAAAACAACTCCTTTAAACAATTTTCTGACTCCCTCTAGAGGATTTCTTTCCAAGCCCAGAATAGCTCCACGGTGGGAGAAGCCGAGCCTTGATCGCTGCGCCTGCACAGCCGCGTTTCGGTGCAGATGACGTCCCTGGCGGTACCCACAGCCTGCTTGCTTCAGTCAGTTGCTGATAATGTCTCTCAGATTTTATTCCCCCTGTTCTTTAAATATGAATGTTCGCGGTCCATTTTTCCTTAGGCAGTGCAAGCCCGGTGCTTTCTGCTGAAGAACCCCACCACTGCCATTCCTGTGACGTTCTTGCTTCTCTGAACCAAACTTGCTGAGACTTTTGAGTAGAAATCTTAATTTTAATACTTCTTGGATGCCTTCTCTCCCATTGCAGCAGTGAAATTCCAATGTCTGTCGTGAATAGCAGCTCATTATCACGATGGGATATTTTTTTTCCCCTTCATATCAAGGGGCTCACATAATTTTCTGGTATTTCTGTCCTTTCCTACTGCTGCCTATTGTGTCGTGCCACAGGTGACAAAAAGAAAGGGCCATTAAAGTTGGGCAGCGCGGTGTGGCTTCTTTCCGAAGGTCACGGGAAGAGTGGAGACATTTTTTTCTAGAGCATACTAACGGGCTCCTGCTCAGAAAAGGGATAACGCGGTGGGCTGCAAAGAGAGCTGCTCCGGGGCACTGTGTGTGAAGGCTGTTTCTCCTACGTGTTTAAATGATAAAGAATTTATTCTTCATATTTCAGATGCATTATGTAACCATTCAGTAACATCATCTTATTTAGCCATTTCAGATGCGTTACCTTATTTAACCAGGGGAGTGCTGTTAGCGATTGAAGGAACAAGCAATCCCGGACTCTTCTTACTGCCCCTTTTTACGTCAAAATTCTTTCAGGATCTTCTTTAGCAAGCGGCTGTGGATAAGGGCTAATGGCTGGATTATTGCTGCACTAAATCATTCTCAATTTGATAGAGGTTGCAGCCACCTCTAATTCACCCTCTTATTTCCTAAAGGAAACGTTAACCAGAACAATCACTTTAAAAGCAGTAGCTAATGATGGGCAATATCATTTGATTCTTTTAACATACTTACAATCAAGAGAGAAGTAAATCACGGTGTTGCCTGACACCTCGGGCAAGGGGTGGGTGCATGCAGGGACCTCTGTGCCTCAGTGCTCCCTCCTCAGTCCTGCACCCCACGTTTCAGCTGGTTTCTCTGGAGAGCCAGGACCTGGATCACCTCATCCCCGGCAGCGGCTGGAATATCCAGGTGACACTGAGTTGCTCTTTTTGCCCATCATACCCTGAGCACATACCGACAAGACATGGCAACCCCTGCCCTGCTGCCTTGAGGTTATTTCGACCCCGTTGACCAAAGTCCCTGGGAAAGCACCGTTAAAGGTACCTGCGGGTTGGGCAGGTCTATAGGTGGTTTGTCTGAGGGCGTCTCTGAAGGGGGTACGGTGGAAGTGGTTGTTTCATAGAACATAGGATGGTTTGGGGTTGGAGGGGACCTTTGAGATCAAGATCCAGCAGGAGTCTCCTTCTCTGGAGACATTCAAAACCTGCCTGGATGCGTTCCTGTGCGATCTGCTGTAGGTGATCCTGCTATGGCCACTAACATTCTGTGACTCATTCTGTGATTCTGTGTTGGTCCCCTGTACTCGGCACTGGTGAGGCTGTACCTTGAGTGCCATGTTCAGTGTTAAGAAGGGCATGGAGGTGGTGGACCGGGTCCAGAAAAGGGCTTGTGAAGGGTCTGACCACAAGTTCTATTGCGAGTGACTGAAAGAACTGGGATTGTTTAGCCTGGAGGCTGACAGGAGACCTCACCGCTCTCTACAACTACCTGAACGTGGGTTGGAGAGAGGAGGGAGTAAACCTTTCCTCGACAGGACTGAGGAAATGGCTGCAAGTTGTGCCAGGAGAGGTTTTGGCTGGATACGAAAGTTCTTCTCTGAAAGCGTCACTGGGCACTGGCACAGGCTGCCCAGGGCAGCGGTGGAGTCACCGTCCCCAGAGGTGTTCGAGCGTATGGACCCGGTGCTCAGGGATGAGGTTTAGCGGTGGCCTGGCAGTGCTGGGTTAACGGTTGCACTCGATCTTAAAGGTCTCTTCCAGCCAACATAGAATCGTAGAGCAGACCTTGAAGACCACCCGGTTCTGGTCCCCTGCCCCGGGCAGGGACACCTCCCGCCAGCCCAGGTTG
>NW_009733610.1:0-562 GCF_000703405.1 Apaloderma vittatum
TGCCTGCACAAACACGAACGTCTCTTTAAAGGTATCCGCACCTGAGCCCCAAGTATAAGGAGTCTTTCGATGTGGGGAGTGACATCTTTGCCAAGTTCTCAGCGTACATTAAGAACCCGCGCAAGGAAGCAAATATCAGTAAGAGAGACGGGTGGGGGCTGCGGGGATGTGACTATAGGTATGTGACTATACTGGGGAGGGGGTGATGGTTTTGTCTGGGGGCAAATCCTGCTGCCTTCCTCACCAAAGCCTCCTCAGCAAGCAGAGGAGGCTGAAGGCAGTTCTGAGCTCCCCGGGGCTCTCCCTGAGGAGAGTGGGTCCGGGAGGGGGAGTCGGGGCATCCCTGCGAGCAGAGGCTCTGGCCAGAGTCAGGGCTGTGCACCGCTGGCGTGGCCCTGAGGGCTTTCTCGCTTTGCACTGAGCCTGGGAGAGGCTCAGACACGCGGATGCAGCCCTGGGCTGTACCAGGAGCCCAGGTCACCAGGCTGACTGCACTTGTGTCCCTGCCCACCCAGATTTCGAGAAAGCCCTGCTGCGGGAGTTCCATCGGCTGGGGGGGGTA
>NW_009733610.1:593-1139 GCF_000703405.1 Apaloderma vittatum
CCTGAACACGCCTCTTCCTGAGGAGATCGACCAGGACAGTGTGGAGGACATCACTGTCTCCAAGAGGAAATTCCTGGATGGAGACCACCTAACCTTGGCTGATTGCAATCTCCTGCCTAAACTGCATATCATCAAGGTAATGGCCAAGATGGGGACATCCACTGCAGGACAGGGTGACAGGGTGGGGTGATGCAAACAGGGAGGCCTGTATTTGTTCCCCCAGGGCCAAAGTGTGAATCTTCCCCAGGTCTGGGAAGTCTCAGCCTCCTCCTCCTCTCCTCTCTAGATCGCAGCCAAAAAGTACCGTGACTTCGAGATCCCAGCAGACATGACGGGCGTCTGGCGCTACCTCAACAACGCCTACGCCTGCGACGAGTTCAGCCACACATGTCCTGCAGATGAGGAGATAGAGCATACCTATGCTAGCGTCGCCAGGAAGATGACCTAATCTGCCATGGCTGCGCCGGTGGCATTCCCCGGCCGAGCCCCCCGCCTCCACCGTCCTGCCACACCGAAGCCCGGCCGAGGGAGGGACTGGAGGGGGTT
>NW_009733610.1:1478-2594 GCF_000703405.1 Apaloderma vittatum
TGAATTCGCCCAGCTGCCCTCCCGCACAGCACCTGCAGCCTGCGTTTGCGCAAGCCCTCTCTTCCACCAAGGCATCCAGACTCCACCTGAAAACACCGAAAGGCGCTGCCCCAGCTAGTTTATTGCTGTGATGAATTATTCTCACTGTCAGAGAGCTGTAACGTGATTCTAACTTCCCATTAGGACACGAGGGTGGGAAGATGCTGGGGATGATGCCTAATGCGAAAATGCCAGGACCTGTTGTGGGAGGGAAGGAGAGGTGCAGGGACTGGGGAAGGGCTGAGGATCAGGGCATCCCTGCCCTGCATGCCAGCACCCAGGGCCATGGGCAGCTGCCTGCAAGGTCCCGCCTGGTCCCGTGAGCTAGGTAAACCTCTCCCTGCCTTGCAGAACACTGCAGGAGATGCAGCCAGGTGTAGCTCTGGACCTACCACCCCCTCCCTTGTCCTCACCAACAAATCAGGTGCCTGACTGGGAGAGGGAGGCATGGGGTAGGGCATGGGTTCCACACCCCGGTGTCAGATGGCCTAAGAGAGCAGGCACAAGCTGCTTTACTAAGTGCAGGTTTGGTGCTCCCCAGCTCAGTGCTCTGCCTTCCCATCCAGTGTCGCTGGTGCTAGAGGAGTCAAAGCCGCTCTGCACAGCCATGGCATCCCATCCTCCCCATCTGACACCTCCTGCCAGTGCCTGTGAGCTCAGCCAGCCCTTCCCAGCCACCCTCAGGCAAAAAAAATACTGTATACTGTATAGTGAGTGCAGTGGGTCCTGTGAGGACATGGTGATGGCAGACACTCCGCCAGCCCTCACTGCCACTTCCCTCTTTGCACTAGAAGGGATGTCCTCGCAAGCCTGCCTCTGATAGCACTGGGTTTGGGGACTGGTTTTGTTATTAATAGGTTTGTTTTTTTGGTTTTTTTAAAACTGATAACAGCAATAAACTATATTTTAATATGCTTTGCTTGTGTACTGTCAGGGCACAGGCCAAGGCCACTGAGCATGGGCATGGGCATCGGGGCTCCCCCCCAGTGGAAACTCATTTGTAATGTAGCATGAGTGAAACTGCAGCTGCAGCCTCTGCTGCCCTGGATGGCTGGGATGTTGGGGCAGCCTCCGCGC
>NW_009733610.1:2615-2867 GCF_000703405.1 Apaloderma vittatum
ATGTAGCATGAGTGAACCTCCAGCTGCAGCCTCTGCTGCCCTGGATGGCTGGGATGTTGGGGCAGCTGCTGCCCTTCCCGAGGAAGACTATCCCCTCCCTGGGGCATGGGTGCTACGCTCTGCCCACCCATGCAGGTGGGGGTGGGGGTGCACGTCCTGCACAGGATGGCGATGGAGGAACCACAGGATACTGCTCCGGTGCGAGGGGTTTATTCGGCTCCCACAGGCAGCCAGCATGTCCCTGCCCAGCCA
>NW_009733610.1:2980-3353 GCF_000703405.1 Apaloderma vittatum
CTGGGTAATGGGGACAGGGAGGGGCCGGGCAGGCAGGGCTCCGCCTGTGCCTCTCACTTGGTGACACAGTACTTCCAGAAGCAGCCTGGAGGAAAAAGTAAAAGACACCTATGCGAGGGGCTGCAGCAGTGCTTGGCTGCAGCTGAGAAGCTTAAAGGAAGGGGGATGTTCATCTCTTCTTCCAGGCTCTCCTTCATCTTTGAAGTCAGCTGCAGGAGCACAGCCTGGGAGCTGAATGCCACCATGGACACTCTCTAACTAAAGCATGGGTACTCTTCACCCCATCATGAGCATCCTCCACCCCAACCACAAGCACGCTACACCCCAAGTCACGAGAGCATCCTCCACCTCAAGCCCAGCCCCTGCTTGCTGT
>NW_009733610.1:3364-4427 GCF_000703405.1 Apaloderma vittatum
CTGGGTTCCAGAACCAGCTGGGAGCTGGGCACTCACCTCTCTTGGTGGGTTGCTGAGGGGCCTGATCTGTCCGGGTAAATCCCTGGCTCTGGAGCTCACCCACTGCCACCATCTTCCAGAGGAGTGCACCAAGGTCCTGCGCCTGCCATGGCAACCCCATCACACATGTGGCATCCATCTGGCAAAGCCAGCCCCCAAGCCCCTTCCCCTCACTGCTGGATCAGGGAGGGATGAAGCGTTGGCGCCTGAGCGGGGCTGCCTCAATCCTCATTTACTGCCCAACAGGGCTGGAGTTTGCAGGAGCTTCATGGAAGGCTGGCCTACGGGAGTCCCCTGCCCCATGACCCCTCCCTGGGCTGCCCTTGCCTAGCCCAGAAAGGTATCCCCAACTCACCAAATGGTCAGGGACATCCCTCTGGAGAGTGCTTTTATTTCCTTAAAAAAAGAAAAAGAAATGCCATGAGCACGCAGAGGCTACAGGTCCAATGCAGGGGGCAGGAGCCAAGGGTAGATATGTCAGAAAGAGAGGGGACACAGCACCTTCGCCTGCTTCTCTCCATACTCCTCTGGAGCACTCCTTCATCCTGGACGGAACCTTCCACATCTTCACCCTTGTGCCTGCCTCCCTCCACGTGTGCCCCCACACCAGCCCCCTCTGTGGGTCCAGATTCCCCTGTGCTCTGGGACTCACCCATGCTATGAGCTGCTTTCTGGTCGTGGCTTGCTCCTTCCCCCAGTGCAGGCAGAGCCTGGTTCAGGTTCCTGGATGGCTGGGGTCCTGCTAGAGGCTTGCTGTCAGCCACGAAGCCAACTGCACCGTTACCCAGGTTAAAATCCGTTGGCGTGAGGTCTGGGTTGAGTGAGAAGACAAGGACAAGGACAAAGCAGCTCATTGAAGGTTGTGCTTGTTCCTCAGGAAGTGGAACAGAGAGCCTGAGACTGACAGGGAATGGTGTGAGGGGCACTAGGGTTCGTCTCCTCATCTGGCCATGCTTGCCAGCTGGTGCTGGGAGTCAGAACTCTGCCAGGGCACTGCAGGTGTGGGGTCAGCAGTGCTGCGCCG
>NW_009733610.1:4522-7026 GCF_000703405.1 Apaloderma vittatum
GGGTTTTCCCTCCCCAGGAACATCACTGCCACGGGCAGGAGAAGGTCCCCATCAGTCACTCAAGTTTTCCCACCACCAAAGATCCTTCTGATGGCAGCTCTGCAGACCCTGTCCTGGCCTCACTTAGCCAGGCTGCTGTGCCAGTGGGAGCAGTGAGGGGTTGGCTCCGGATCCCTGTCACCCCAGGTATCACCACAGGAAAGTCTAAGCAGAAATCTTGCCCTGGAGACTCTGCTCAGGAAAGGGAATGCCTAAGGTCACCACCAAAACAAATGTCAAACACATGACTACAACTAAGGTAACAAGTCATACAATCATAGAACAGTTTCAGTCGGAAGAGACCTTCGAGATCATCGAGTCCAACCATTGTTCTAGCCCTACCAACACCACTAAACCATGTCCCTAAGCACATGCTGCCTGACCGCGTTTAACTGGATACCAGCCAGTGTTTTGGGGGCTTTCCAGTGTCTCACTCTTCAACCCATTCCTCCTCCAGCATCTGCCCAGACCCAGGGAGCTCCCATCAAGCTCTGGGAGCTGAGCAGTTCCAAGCACTTGGCCTTGGATTTCCTTTGCCTCTGACACGCGGTCAAGCTGCTACAGCTCTGGAAGTCCCCATGAGTCAGCCAAGCGACACGAGGATCCTGCTCACTTCCCAGCAGCAGCAGGCAGCGTGCCGTGCCGGGGCCGCTCATGGGGGGCTGTGCAAACAGACTGCGGGGCTGGGGCCGTGCTCTCCTTCAGGAATCGAGTGACTTTCTCCAGCGTTAGGAAGCCCAGAGTGCCTGGACCAGTACTTGTGCTGCTGGTCGGTACTAGCACGGGTATTTGCCCCATGACCACGAGCAGAACTCACTCCACTCCGTCCCAGGCCAGGTGACCCAGTGAGCACCGCTCACTCCCACGTGAGCTTCCTCCATACAGGGTGTCAGCAGAATACTCAGTCTAGAGGGATGCCTTGTTTGCATGCCCCAGGCTGGCTGATCCCCAGGGCGGCTGTGTCTGTCATCCCAGCACACCTGGACACATCACCCGGGCTCTGCTGTCTGCAGATCACAACAGCCCAAGCAGTCCCTCAGGTACAAGACAATCTTTCGTTATCCAACCCTGGAACATGTTTAACAGTACTCCTAAGAAAAAACCCTCTGCAGGCCAGGAGGTCTTTCTGCCCAAAGAAGTAGGGGCAGCTTCTCTGCCGAGCACATCTGCAGCAGCCAAGTCCCTCTGACACACCAGACAGGAACCAGCACCCAGCCCCACACAGTGCTGCACAGGGACAAACCTCACCCGGCTTTCAGTCACAAACACCCAGATGTGTTGTCCTTACCTTGGCCACTGTCGCTTTCAGGGTAGACAGGATAAGCGTCGATGGAGCAAGCCCCCAACATTAGCACCAAGGTGATGGCCGTCCTCTGGGAAGTCATCTTCTTTCTTCCAAATCCCGACTGATTTCCTGGGAGCCTGTCAGTGAGGGAGTGTGAGGCAGTTCTCTTTTATGTCCTCCAGCTCTCTGCGATCAATACACTCTCATCAAGTGGACTGTCTTTTCTGCTAGGTTGTCCATCCGTCCTAGTGACAGAAGGTGGCTGCCTCTGCTCTCCCCCAGTTCCATTTCTGTCACTCTTGAATGAGGGTGCTTGATAAATGCTCGGCTGGGTGTTCAGAAGCTGTGCTATGTTGGGGGAGGAAGTGCTACGGAAGGCAGGGCAGGTTATCCGGGGTTCTGGAGGAGGATCAGAACAGAACAAGGGGCCAACATTTGGGCAAAACACGTGGATCCATGCTTTCTTTTAGCATTATCTTCCTCCCCAAGTGTTATCACATGTCACACTCCTTTCACATCTCATGGCAACATGAGGGCAGTGGCAAAGCCTTCAGACTCCGAGCATCCCGAGCTTATCCTTGGTGGGTGCCCCATTCCCCAACGTGGAGGCAGCAGCCAGAGCTTCCTTGCTAGAACAGTGTTTGACCTCACTGGTGTTCCAAGGAGCCCCTCTCCCTATCCTAGAAGCTGGCAGTGCAATTCTCCCTTCTAAAGGATCTGTCTGTGAGCTCCAGATGACTGATGTTGTCCCAGCCCTCTTGGCTGTGGATATCCAGGCCAATAAGTCTCTGCAGACTGAAGGGACAGTCTGGGCTTCACAGCAAGGTGAACGTGGTGCAATTTAGAGCCAGTGTTGGAGCCTGCCTAGTTTTGGCTTAGAGTTAAATACGCAACTTTTCTCTCTGGAAAAAAATGGACCCAGTGACAGAGGTCTTGCAGCCAGCATACCGAAGCAACATCTATGAGATAGGATCAAACTGGTCCCTTTGGTGACCTCAGCCAGGCCATCTTTGCTGTGACAGCAGTTTGCACCTGTGCTCACATAGTGCCACGCTTCCTGAGACCAGTGAGGAAGAATTCGACAGATATGAGTAGATTTTAAGTTCTCAGGATCTGCAAATCAACCTTGGGTATGATTCATGGGGGAGAGGAAACAGAAAGGTTCGTTCAACACTCCTTC
>NW_009733610.1:7057-11045 GCF_000703405.1 Apaloderma vittatum
GCGCTGGGGCTCAGCCACGCTGAGCAGTACCTGCTGTGCCACAAGCGAAGTCCCTTGGAAATCTTGAAGGGAGATCCATGTCTCTCAATTTGTGTCCTCTCCTCTTGTGGGGTGGGATGTCGTGGAGCCTTTGCTGAGGAAGACTGGACAGGATGCTTGGGAGCCTGAGTGTCTGTTTCTTAACTGAGAGGCTGACCAGAACACTGCTGACCACAAAACAGGGAGACAACAGTGTCTGCATGCCCAGCTACAGGCTCATTTTTCATAAAGTGGTTGAAGGTGCATTGACAGATCATTATTTCTGTCTCCAAATCCCTAGCTGTCAGGCACACCAGACTGGGAGACAGGTGAGGCGAAGTGTTCATCCATCTTGACAGGACACACCACTCAGCTTGGATATTTCTCCTAACAAAAATCCATCTCTCACTTGTTTTTCAGCTGCTCCCATCCCCTGGATGTCAGGTTTCACGCCACACGATGAAAAATCCTGGAGGCAGACTCATCACTTCTGCTGTCAGGACACGACGGGGAAGCACAGCCAGGAGAGGGTCACCATGGGGAGAGAGCATGGAAACCCCCCTCCCAACTCACATGTGCACCCCACCAGCCGACGTGCACCCAGCGTGGGGCCCAGCTCTGCCCGTGCCCTGTTGCCCGGTGCCGGAAGGCATCGAGCTGAGCCGCCTGGTCCATTCCTCGTCGAGAAACCAGAAATCTCCTGACACGCATCAGGACGATGGGGCGCATAAGGACCAGGGGCGAGCTGTCAGGCTCTGCCATCCAACACAGGGGACTTCATCCTGTGGAGCAAGGGGACACGGTGGCAGCACTGGCTGTGCCGAGGTTCTGTCAGCTCGGCTTCAGCAGCGCCCAGGGCACCTCCCGAGCGCAGACACTTACCCCGCGTCCCCAGAGGAGGGCACTCCCAGACCAGCACATGACGGGAGCAGTTCCTCCCTGCAGCCCCCCAGCCGCAGATCTGGGCCCTGGGAATCTCCAGAGGATGGTCCCCGCTGCTGAGCCACAGGAAAGCTCCTGCCCGGGGAGGAATCACACAGGCTGGAAACAACGTCACATCTCTAAAGCCCTGTAACCACCTCCATGCACATGCTCCAAACACATTGCACTTAGTCTCCAGCTTTGGGGCTTCCACAGTGTCCACCCACATCTCAGTGTGCTTTGCCAAGCCAAGTCGGTAAGATTACCCATCTCCTGACCTGCTGGCCCAGCACTGCAGGGAGGGACGCAGCAGGGACCGGTAGCCTGGGTTACGTTGCACGTCAGACCTGTCTGGCCACGAAGCCTTTTCGAGTTGAAGGATGGGGACCAGCAGCTCTGACACTGCTGCTCTGTGTCACTGCAGGGGAGCTGCTGCACAGAGGTGCTTGCACAGAGGTGGTTGGATAACAGGATCTCACTCAGCTGGGTGTCCCCCAGTCCCAGGTCCTTTGCCGTAAACACAGGGTTATACCAGACAGTGCTTGGGATGGTGGCAAGGACTTGGGGTGGCTCTGGGCTGTCCCAGGGTGCTGGCAGGGCAGCTGCAGTGACAGGCAGGATGGAGATCGAGCAGAGCAGGGTGGGCACGGGGCCACGGCAGACCCGGGGCCTTGGGTGCAAACTGAGATGCTGCTCTCTGCTTCTCTACCTCATGTAGCCGTCTAGGGCAAAGAGGAATGGATCTTCCTTTTGGCAAGGACTTGGGGTGGCTCTGGGCTGTCCCAGGGTGCTGGCAGGGCAGCTGCAGTGACAGGCAGGATGGAGATCGAGCAGAGCAGGGTGGGCACGGGGCCACGGCAGACCCGGGGCCTTGGGTGCAAACTGAGATGCTGCTCTCTGCTTCTCTACCTCATGTAGCCGTCTAGGGCAAAGAGGAATGGATCTTCCTTTGTTCTGGCAGCCTGTGAAATACCAGACCTTATTTTTCCCCATCATTTCAGGAGCTGCTGTCTCCCTTGTTAGGTGCTATGTTTCCTACAAGGCAGCTGAAAAAGTCCCATTAGCCCTCTCATAGCAATGTTTCATTCTCTGATAATTTTATATGCCGGCAGCTGAACTCTCTGAGAATTAGTAATAAGAAATACCCTCTTACATAGTCCTAATACTGCTATTTCTAATAAAGACCTGTGTTCGGTCGCATTCCGCTCGTTGCTTTGATCTGGTACCAGCAGAATCTGAAAACACCTCCAACAGCTCGGAGAGCTGCCAGGAATGAGCCTATTGATCATGGTGAGTCAGAGCTTTCACAAACCTCTGCACCAAGTATCTCCAGGCACGGTGCTGTGGCTGTGGGCCGGAGGCCAGCGTGAGAAACAACGGCCAACCCCCTAGCTGATGGACACTGTGGGACTGGGCTGGGTGTCTGAGGACTCAGCCCCGGCTCACCCACCCCAGGCTGTGGAGGGAGGGTGGGACGCCTGAGCACTGCAGCAATGGAGGGTCCGGACACCATCTTGCTATGTGGGCACTGCTGGGGGCCTTCCTTGGACCCACCTCCACCCTCCAGCAGCACCTCATCCTGCTCAGTCTGTAATGCCTGGCTGGGCAGATTGGGGCAGGGTGTAGTCTGGACACACTCCACCCAGACCCCGAGCAATGCACGGCAGCAGCAGGTCGCTGTTGGGGCACGCTGGGACCTCCCCCCGCAGCGAGCATCACAGCTCCTGGCTGCAGCCTGCAGAGCCACACACACCGCTTCCACCTCCGAGGTGGAGCAGAAAAACACCCTCTTGCATCCACTCAGAAACTTCAACTGCTAAAATGTCATCTTGAAATGTCACAAGCCTTTTGTCTTTTTCCACTCTGCATGAATATCTGTTTCACACAGAACAGGGAGAGCTCAGCTGCTTCAACCACCACCCCCTAGGCTGGCGAGTCCTGGTGAGTAATGTGCCTGAATCACCTACAGGGTCTCATTCTGCCAAAACTCTGAAAAGAGATGGGTTTCTTTTGACCATCCATCTCTAAGTGGATGATGTGCAGACACGTGTCCCTGGAGCAGACGTGGGGCTCATCTCAGGCTGCAGCTGCGACACTGCTGAGCTGCACAGGCTCACGAGTGGCCAAAGGAAACACAGAGGTCCAGCTCCAAAAGAGCTCAGCACCCCAACACAGGTCACAGCAACACAGCTTATGAGGCCAGACCAACAGGGTCAGGAGGTTAGACTAGAGACTGAAGGAAGGTGCAGACAGCTGTGGGGCAGTCCCGCTCTGCTGCCAGGAAGCCACAGGCAGTGTTGTTGCAGGTCCCCACCCAAGTCACTGCGATGGTGGCAGGGGAAGAGGAAGGCTGGCAGCCTGGCAGAGGAAGGGCAGAGCCTTGGAAAATGGGAGGGCCAAGGGTGATCCGTGATGTTGGAAAGTGGTTGCATGCAGTCCTGCTTTACACCAAAAGGCTCCCCAAGGCTGGCACCCCTGTCCCCTCTGTCACCCCTCTCCCCTCTGTCACCTCCACCAGATGCCTGGATGCTGGCCACCAATTTCTCACCTGTTCTCAAATCTGGCTCAAATCTCTGAGTCCAGGATTTGTCCCCTCGAGCTGAACTCCTCCACCCCAGGCTGCTGTAAATCATGGTGCTGCTTGATGCTGGGGAGGGGGTTTTCCCTTGCTTTGTGGCTGCAGGCGCAGCCTCACAAACACATCTGAGAGGCACCCACAGTGCAGGGCTCCTCTGAAGTAAAGTGTCCCAGTACTGGTAGAAGGAATAATAAAACTATCCAGCAGTTGCTGAAGAACCGGCCTTTTTCCACATGACAGCAACATGTAGACCAGCTGTGGATGTAATTTTCTCACAGGGAAATCCCAAGTTTTCCTAGTGCCTTTCCCAGATGCTTTCCCAGGCAGGGCGGTGTTGGTTCTGTAACACAGAAAGAATAAGTGCAGAAAGCAGTTTTCCATAATAAACTACTGTTATTAAAGAAACCCTCACTCCAGTGCACAAACAGTAAAAAACCCCCCTCCTCTTTCATTAAAGCGGTTTTTTATATA
>NW_009733611.1:0-8946 GCF_000703405.1 Apaloderma vittatum
CTTCCAGCCTAGGCCATTCTATGATTCTCAGTCTGATGATCCTGGTTACCTGGAAAGAATAGAGGAAGAAGAGGGAAGAACTTTACAGTGAGATCATTGATACTGATGTGTTAAAAACCTATTGTTTGATGGAGTTTTGAGAAGTTTTCAATTCGTTTTCCTTCTCTCTCTGACCTAATTAATTTTATGGGATATCCCCAGGGATGTAATTTATATGACAAATGAATTATATTAAAAGTTGTTGTCATAGTAGGAGACCCTTTGTTTATGGCAAATTTAATATGTTTCTGTATTCTTTCCCTCTATAAATAGTGATCTACAAGTGATAGTTTGTTTTCTTTATTTTTCAGAAAAATTTTGGGGCAAAATGACTTATTGTCAGTATTAAAAATATATAAATGAAAAAGGAGAAACATTATTATAATTCAGCTGTGGTTAGAAAAACCTTCTGAAGATCTCTTTCCTTTGACTTTTTCTTCCTTAAAAAGAGATTTATGTAGAAAAGAGTCACATAATAACTAGTATACAGGTCTACTTACCAGTTCTCAGTTTACTGTAAAATAAAACATTAGCCTTCAAGAAGGGTGTCTTAGGAAGGAAAAGCACATACTGTTTTCGTTGCTGTGTTCAGGACTGTCCCAGCTGCAGCCTTTGTATTAGTGAAGCTCTTTAACCTTTTGAAGCCCACAGATATTTGTGCTGTCTTTTCATGCAGGCATTTTTTATATCCACACAACTTGCTGACCTCAGTGAGATAATATACACATTAAAACGTTTACCGTGGGCTTCCAAGGCTGCACACGCTTTTCTGAAGAATTAAAGAGACATGAGTGATAATTGCTGCTCCTGGTAAAAGCAGTAGGCATTTTACTAACAATGAGAGCAGGAGCAAGTTTGCAGTAATTTTGGGCCAAAATGCAAATTTGGAATTTATTTGGATTTAAAATGTTTCCAGTAGCATTGCAGTTAGGTGCCGATTCCTGAGGTCGGATAGTGACACTGGATTTCTTTTTCCACGGAGAGCAAAATGCAGAAAATAGCTTAAATGGGACTAAATCAAAGTACAATGCATCTTTACCAATTTTTGCTTTCATTAGATGGAATGATCCAAGTAAGGCAACTGCTGTTGTAAAAATGCACTAAACATAGTAAAACATCTCAGCATTAGTTCAGCAAAACATCCAACCAAGCCAGTGCTTCAAGCTCGGCTTGTGATCCAGTGCTGCGCTGACACCGGCTTTCTGACCCAACCAGGTCTCAAGGACTCACCTGCACCCTGGATGGGGTTTGGGGAGGATCTTTTGTCAATTAATGACGAGGAACTGCCAAGCTGGTGAATTTGCCTAAGGGTATGATAGCAATGTGCAGGCAACTTATTTTGAAACACTAGATGCACTTTTTTTTAGTTTTCTATTTCCATCCTGTGTTCCTGGCTTTTCTAAAGGACTCCTAAGTAATTTCAAAATTAAATTACTTCACTAGCAGTTTTGTGGCCCTCATAAATATGATGAAGCCTGACTCTCTCTGTTTCACTTTTTCTTGAGATGCTTAACAGTCTTACAGCATTTTAAAAATCTTCCTTCTACATCAAGACAGCATATTTCTTTAGTTAAAGGCAAGGTTCAGAGGCAAATATAAAATACGCATTTGTTCAGAGGCAAATATAAAATACTTATTTATGTTAGGTCTACGCTAACTCTGATTTTTCTTTTTGGAGATGGGAAGTTATTTTCCTTTCTTTAGATGGATTGTAGAGAAACACGGTGCTGTCCCACAGTCCCCAGCTTCAATTTTAAAATGGATCAAGTTCAGGTTCTGACATACTTGGCAGAGTACCATCGTTTTTCTACCCCTCCCTCAATCTGGGCCATAATTGTGGATATCCTGTGGACTGCAGCCCAGAGACTGCCAGTACTCGGAGCATACGGAAGGGAAGAGATGATGGCAAGAGCTTTGTAGCTTGACCTGACACTTACATTGTTTCTCAGTTGTTAAGTATGATGAGGAGAGCAGAGGGTTTGGCATGAACTGTAAGAAACCGGTCATGGCCCGACTCAGATATTGTTACTAGATGCTGTTTACACTTAAAATATATATATATCTATTACAAATAAGAAATATTTTAAATAAAGACAAAGCAAATAGAGGAAGTCATACTGCTGCTAACGATGAAGTTACAGTGGGGATAGATATTAACTCCATTAAATCCCTGGGTCACAGACAGCCTTATGACAGACCCTGATAGCTTTATGGAGACAGATTATGTCAAGCCCTTAAATTTGGAAACGTAGCAATTCCTCTGTAGTAAGATTGCAAATGAACACCCATTCGGAGATTGCCAACATTATCACAGTTTGTCAGGGTGATCTCACAGCCCACAAAGCGCCGTAAGAGATTGCTTTACAAGTTCTGAAAGATTAGAGTGTTGAAGTATGTGACACCGGAATGATGCTTTGATGCCTGGCTTTGTCAGTCAGCCAGACAAATAAATAATACCCGGTGTTTTTATTAGTGTAAAGCATAACAGGTAATGGAAATATATAGAGAAACACTTTCTTCTTGCAGCTACATGGAGCACAGAAATGTAGGCTAAATGAAAATGGGATGTGTTAATGTCAAATCCTTCGAACAGGCAGTTGTATACCTGCGTGGGTCAGTAACTACAGTGCAGCACTTACTGCTATTACAGCAGGTAGTACTTTAAAACATTAGCATTATTGCATGGCTAAATGAAACAGCAAAAAATAATTTGGTGGTCATGGGTCTTGGTCATCTAGTGAAGCATGAAAGCATACATTCTAGTAAATTAAGGACAGATTTTTGGTTAGCAAGGAGCAAAGGGCTTGGACTGCAGAAACCATGGGTTCCTCTCTTGGCTTGGGAGAAGGAGCAGCTCAGGTGTGCCCTTAGGAACTGGCATGCAAGTTAACAGTAGAAGATTATAAAATCCCGCATTTCTTCCCTGTCCAGAGTTGTGGAAAAACTTTTTGGTAATGTTATGTGCACGGGGTTTCATTATGAGTTTCAGGTACTTAAAACTTCAATGTGAGATCAATGTTAGAATAATATACAAGCATGAAACTGATGTTTCAGACTTTCTGTAACAACTGGACTTCATAGGGTACATTCTTCCAGTTTCTTTCAACATCCAGCCCAGATTTCCACAGAGGATGTACAGTCTGAAAACCATTTGCGGAGCCTCAGATGAGAGCCATTCACACCAGTAAAGAGTTCCAAACAAGGCCAATTTGTCCATCTTTCATTTCATACAAAATACTGGTATATTTTTCTATATACCAGAGTTCCACCAAAGATTAGCCAGGGGTCTGATTTATGTCAATTTCCAGCCTTTAAACCTTCTGGAGCAAAAGGTCTACCATGTACATTTGTTGCACTCCTTCATTCATACAGAGCCGTAAAGTTGTAGAAATGCAGGATCAGCTACAAGCTTCTGCATCTCTTGATTTGCCTGTAGTTAGAAAACCATCATCTGCAGTTCTTTCCTGTCTTGATACCTAATCATAATTTGTCCTTGACCTTGGACAGCTTTTGCCCCTAATTCTCCGTCCTTATGAGCAACAAAGTTCTCACAGGTATCCAAGCATTAGTTAATGATTGCTTATGCAAACCTGGAGAAGCTTGGATGAAAGACCCTGTGTAAGGGCATAGAATTATTATGACTATTATTAACTGAATGCCTAAACCTAGACAACATATTTGCACATGCAAGTAATTATGATGCACTTCAAGGCATTCTGTTTGTAATGCTTTGTAATGCTTTGCTCTCCATTTCCTTCAAATCAAATTACTGAGGGATAGATTTGATTTCCACATCATTTTGAAAATATTTTCTTTTTCTTTTTTTAATTTCCTTTGTATTAATTTTTTTCAAAGTTCAAAACACAACCAACTGTGACTAAATGCATAAAACCAAACAAAAAACCCCTAAAGTATAACAAAATTAAAGACAGCCTAAGATGATATGCAGCAAACAATGTAAATCATACCTAACAAACATGGTTGTAATAATATACCTTATCCATGTCTGATCCACTAATAACAAATACTTATTCAGAGAACAAATAACTCATTCTTCTTCTTAGTGAGAGAGAGAGAGAGGCAAGCCCCAAATTCAAATTATATCTTACAGTCTAAACAAATATGAAAAACCTGCCAAATCTTCTTATAGAAATCCCAACAATCTTGTATTTTCTTTGTGTCTTTTGGGAATAATGAGATTGGGAGGAGGGGGAAAAAAGGCCATTTTTTCCTGGGAACGTTTGTCCTGATCCTGTAGCTTTTCCCTGAGAAATCCTTGCTGCCTCCTGTTGAAAGGTTTCTGTTGTGGGTACTGGATTCAGACCAGAACATGAAGGCACAGCCTGGGGTTGTTTTTAAGAATTAGTGATTTTTCTCTTCCCTCATGAGAAGTTTCTTAAGATGCGTAGGGTTGACAAACAAATTACAACTGATTCCTCTGGTCAGTTTATAAAAATTGCTGCAAAAATAAAGTCTGTTGCTAGAAATTAATGAATGTTTTCCTCTCAGTGCCATGTCAAAATAGATATCTGCCACATCCCCATTTCCTTTCTGGTTACACCAGTGATTATCATTTGCTTAACAGAATAGCACTATCCTCCCCATCCTACACTGTGAGTGTGTTGCCATCTTCCCCAGGCCCCTGCACCCTTCCCTCGGCTTGACCTGGTTCAATTTGGTTCTGGGCCGTCAGTTACCATCGTTGTTATAGTTGGCACAAATATTTCCCAAAGAGCAAAAAGGCAGACTTTCATAGAATTATAGAATCATTTAGACCTTTAAGATCATCCAGTCCAACCATTAACATGCCTGAGCACTTCATCTACATGTCTTTTAAATAGCTCCGGGAATGGGGACTCATCCACTTCCCTGGGCAGCCTGTTCCGATTCTTGACAACCCTTTCAGTGAAGAAGTTTTTACTAACATCCAATCTAAACCTCCCCTGACACAACTGGAGGCCATATCCCCTCGTCCTATCACTCACCACTAGGGAGAACAGACCAACCCCCACCTCGCTACAACCTCCTTTCAAGTGGTTGTAGAGATTAATAAGGTCTCCCCTCAGCCTCCTTTTCTCCAGGCTAAATAGCCCCAGTTCCCTCAGCCACTTCTCATAAGGCTTATCATTACACAAACTCTAGTCAGTGGAAAGCAAGTGGCCCTTTTACGGATAAACCTAGAATCAGTCTGTCAGGAAAGTTTCTGCCATACAGAACTATTTTCCAGCAGTTGTAGTCTATCTTCTTTTTACTGTCTGGTCCAGGAATGCTCTTCTTGTGTATTCCTGAAGAAGTGATGAAAAGTAATATCTCTTCCTCAAGTATTTATGCCAGTCCAATGTCTTACAAGCCATGATACACCTTTCATGCCATGCAATGCTTATTTGTCATTTGTGATCAGGTCTACATGTAGCTGGCTACGATGCCCGCTTTGTTGCTTGACCCTACCAATGTGAGAGCAATTCTGGTCTCATTGCTTGCTGATGAGAACTCATGTCTAATGATGTTGAAAGGAACTGTAAGAAATATTTGCCCTCTGTCACATTAGGGACTTGAGGTATAAAAAAATCTGTCCTGTGTCTCTTCTGTTGCCCTTGTTGTGCCGCATGCTTGTCACACCTCCTCTGCTGCCTGTGATCATCAGGGTGAGAAGGGTCTCAGTGGTGGAGCACTGGTGGATCCCATTGCCATTGCACGAGCTCTGTGCCGGGTGGTGTAGCAGGGTGCCTACGTGTGTCTTTTGATTTTTTCATTCAGCAGCCCCCCCCACCGCCTTGCTTGCTCCTCTCCCACTGCCCCATGTCCTCTCAGCCGCTGTCCTACCTGAAATGCCTCTGTGCTGCCCCTCACCCAAGGGTGATCCCACCATGCGTGTGGAGCAGGAGATCCCACAGGGGTGGAGGAGACCGATGTTGTCCAGTCGGAGACCACTGCTTCAGTGGCTGGGTGAAGAAGAGCAGCAGGTCACACTACTACTGTTGGCCGTCGGCTCTGTGCGCCTTCCCAGCCTTATACCCTGTCCTTCACCACAGCTTATGATATATACAGCAAAGAGCAAGCAGCCCAGCAATGATCGATGGCGGAATGACCCAAGTGGCTAAATTGTGTTGGAAGGTTGTAGGGGTTTTCTCCTATATTCTCAGTAACTCAGGTATAGATACCTGAATCATTTTAGAACCTGCTATTTTTCTTGCCTGGTCTGGAAGGTTATGGTCATGAGTTTTGCGGTTTCCGGATGATACTTCTTGTCACCAGTGTTACCATTAGCTGAGCCCAGGCTGCCTCTTGGAAACACACAGAGTCTAGTACACACAGGTAACACGTATACATAATGATAGCAAATGGGAGAGGAGTAGGATCACTAGAGTGATGTAAAGTAAGAAAGTATTTTTAGAGTTGCTTGTTGTATTTTGCATCATGAACTTTAATTTAAATTCTGTCAAAACCAATTTGCATGTAAAGCCAAAGCCATAGAAATTTCTCAACATTACAGCTGAGAAACATACCTTAAAACTGTGAGCTAAGCACAGCTGGTACAATATCATATCCCAGTGTGTAAGATCCCAGATTACTGCACTTAAATTGTTTTTGTATTGAGGAACATCAGATTCCACCAACATGATTTCCAACAAAGATTATTTCTTCCCAGGCTAAAAAATTGAACCTTATTATCTGGAATGTAAAATGTTAGAGAGAAATGATTCTACCAGCTGCAGAAACAGAACACAGCTCCAGATACAGACCTTTTTCCTAGCAGTGGGCGAACAGCCTTCATTCCCTTCTGAGTACTGAGGTGAAAATCTTAATGCACTTTGTATGTATTCTCTTTGAGATTCTTATTAAATGTCAGATACCAGGACTTTTTTCCTGTGCATCTGTATAAGGTCATGACAGGGAAAAGAAGAATTTGGAGAAAGGTAAAGATGTTTATAGCACGTATTCTGAGGGGCTGTGGAGGACAAATTGACTTCTGTTGTAGATGGACTTAGGAAGGAAATAGGGTAACAGGAAAAAGAAAAAGAGAAATTTGTGTATAGGCAGAACCTCAAAGGTCAGAAACAGAATAGAATTTATCTTTATGTATTTTTTCTTTTCATAGCAAAATTATCTGCTTTATGAAGCAATGTCCTAGGTATTTAGCCTGCAGTGTTTTCATAAGAATGCATTTCCATTTCCAAAGAGACAAAGTGCCCAGAACAAGGCATAGGGAATGGAGAGAATGTATATCAGGTACATCTGAGTAGTATTTTCTTTGTATTGAAATGAAAATTAAATTTATGATACTGATGTCACTGTTTGATTAAGAGACCTGAAGCTACACAATTAAACTTACAGTGCCTGTCATTTAGTTGAGCTCCACTTTAGTCAACTTGACCAAACCATCAGAGAAAAAGAGGCTCTTGAATTTAACCTTTTAACCTCTTTTTTTCTAGCATTGCAACACATCCCTGTGCTGCCCTGTAGCATAAGAACTGAGTTCCATGCTTAAAGTACAGTTCAGAACTTGAACTGGTGCTGTGCTGGCTCAGAGCTGCACTGTCGTACCTTCAGTTAATCTTTCCAGATCACGATAGTAATTTACATGTCTCTCTTGAAATATAGTGTCTTGTCTTTACATATCTGTCAGCTTGTCTGTTATTATAGTTATTTAAGTGGTCTTGGATTTTAACCTTGTTGTATCTTCCCTATATAAGTTTTGTTCATTTAGTCAGGGTGGAGATGGTGTCCCTGCTACACCCCTGTGTGTTTTTTCATTTGCATCTGCTTTTTGAATTCTCACAGGGAAGAGGCTGGATGCATGAGATTTGTTTGAGGAGGCTGCATTCATTTTCAGTAGGCGTGTCTCCTGTTGCAGTGTGATATTGTGGACCAGTTACGGTTGCATTTGTTCTGCAAGAGCTTAATTCTGTAACTGCTTCTGGCAGGACATCGGTGGTATAGTCCATGTAAGTAGGAAGCATTTGCTTATGTGTTGGGAGGTCTGAGGTGAGGCCTTAAGATACAAGACCTTCTCTACAGCACAGACCAAATATCGTACTGTCCCCAGAGGATGGCACTAGCAGATTTCTGTGAATGGCAAGACTAAGCCTGCAACCATTCCCTGCATTATGGTCTAGTATTAATACAGGTATACATCACTACTTCCCATAATCTTGCCAGTGGACAGCAAGAATAGACATACAAAATCTTGGGAAGGCATGAAAACAAACATGCAGATGTTCTCCATCTCTCTCTTTGTGCAGTCACCATGTATCAAAAAACATAGATATGATGATACATCATATGTCAGGGGAGAAAAACAGACTACACCCTATGCAGCCATTACACCTTGAAAATAGACATAAAATGGTAAGTCAATATGAATACGCATCTCCTAACAGCCTAATAGAATAGATCACACCACAGCCAGGTACATCTGTTCTCAGCACTAACCGTTATCATTAGCTTAAAACACTTAAAATCACTGAGCTTCCTCAGGTCTGGGGACAGATTATACCAAGAAGAATCTGCTAAATAGATTTAGCAATGTAGCAAGCAGGGACCTTCACTACATTAAAACGATACATTTTGCCTCTCAAAGGCTGTAGGCTGTTTTCAGAGGAACAGTCTGAATGAAGAATGACACTAACACTGGATAGCAATTGCTTTATTGTTGTTTAAATACAAAGATTGAAACCCTTGGACAAACAATTGTGCCAAACTAGAAAACAATTTGTTTGTGAAAAATCAGGCTTGCCTTGTATGGCAGGGCAGCCGCCGAGCCCAGCCGCCGTCCTATAGCGTGTGTTCTCGTCAGACTTCTGCAGAGGTTGCAGAGACCCACCCGTGGCTGGACTTCAGACTGTGTGTCTGGCAAAAAAAGTCGAATGTCTCTTACGTAGGGAAAGAAATGGGGAAGGAAAAGAA